>NW_006921324.1:6073-39813 GCF_000392275.1 Phaeoacremonium minimum UCRPA7 | reverse complement strand
CCCGCCCGCCCGTCTGTTCCTCCCGTTTTCGTGTGATGCCATAATTCCCCTTTCTGTCTCTCTCTTTGTGTGCCGTACCCATACCTCCTCTACTTGTGCTCCTCCTCCTGTTGCTGCTGCTTTTGCCCAGACCCACGGTACGGGCATAAGCAACACTGCAGGCATCCCGGTCGTGGCAAGCGAAACAAAGTTGTGATCTGCCAATTTATCTTACGGCTTGCCGCCTGCTCTCACCACATTCTCCATAGAGGCCCATAAGCTGTTCGTGGCTTTGTGTGCTGAGGGAGCGCAAACCTTCTCCCCTTCTCCATGATGCGCACATCCCCTTGAGTACAAATTTCACGGTGTACTGTATGTACACATCTCACGCCGGCATAGTCACCTCTTCCCGTACACCCGCGCACACACATACATGCTTTGGTAATTCCCAGGCCGCCTGCTTACACAGAGCATCCTGTACCTGATTTTTGTGTGTCCGCGTCCACATGCTTTGTGCTGCAAGGTGTGCGGTGTGTAGTCGTTCCTTCCCTTTGGGGCGCATGAAAGTCACTCCCCAGTGCATGTGGATCAAACCCAGTCCCCATTTTGCCATGCTTCCCTGGCTTCTTTGTTTCAGCTCACTCTCGTTCACTCGATCCTCATCTCAACCAAGTAAACTGACCTGAAAAAGCAGCCAGTCAGTGGAAGCGGCAGAGGTGTGCTGTTCGTTCCTCATTGTGGCTCCCGGCCGACTTTATCTGACCGACATCTCCAACCCTCTAACGACTTCCCAATAATTCCTCACGACCATTTGCCATCTGCGCCAATTTGTCCACCCCCGATCCCCGCTAGGCTCGACGCCTTCGCCGTACTGTGTGACACCCTGCCGTCTGACATACACCAAGCCCTGGGGGAGACGTGCATTGGTGGTGTCACTTTGGGGTGGTGTCCCCCAAATAGAATCCTCCCAACATGGCCTTCCCTCCTCTCGACCTCGGCGTGTCTCGACCGTCTTCCGGTATTGCCTCTCCTCCACAGCGCGGCCTTCGCTCGAGGACACAGAGTATATCCAGCGACCGGCCGTCGACAATCGCCCATAGCTTGATGTCGCCTCCTTTGTCTGTCTCGCCAGAGGCGGCGTTCATCGCTGCTTCAGCCGCCTCTCAGATTGTCACAAACGACCACGACAGCCACGCTGATACATGGTACGATCAACAGGGTATCGAGCCGTCTGGCGAGACCGCATTGGTTTCACCGGCTGCGCTCACCCTGGTGAACAGCTTCCTCGACCAACTACTATTCAACTTCCTCTCAATATCCGGATCTACCACCCTGACTTCACTTCGGCCCGCCGTATCAGAGGTTCTAAAGCCAAAGCTGGCCAAAGATGCCATTAATCTGGCGGATGAGGAGCTACGAGAATACCTGGGTGGAGGTGATGACGATACTCTCCTGCAGCAAAATGGTGGTGCAACGAAAGATTGGGACCTAGAACTGGTCTGGAAAAGAACAAGATTGAGATGTATGGTGTACTCTTCCCTCGGCGATATGGAGGAAGAGGATGAAGACTACTACATGGAGCGGGAGCATCTGGAGGGGGGCGATGAGAAGCTCGGCGAGACAGTCTCTCCCGCAGTGGCCATCTTCCTCACATCCATCCTGGAGTTCATGGGTGAACAAGCTCTGGTTGTAGCTGGGCAGGCTGCTTATCATCGCATGCGCGCCAAGTACGAGAAGGAGCTGAGGGAAGGCGGAAGAAGCCCTGTTGATGTGGCCGACAGAATTGTTGTCGAGGATCTCGACATGGAACGAGTGGCTCTGGACAGAACACTTGGCAGGCTCTGGAGGGCTTGGAAGAAAAGGATTCGATCCCCCGGGTTTGGCAGCATGGACCAGACCCAACGTCCATATTCGCGCGACTCGAACAAGGCCTCTCAATTCAATCACTTGAGACAACGCAGCAGCGCAGAAAGCGCAGTTCCTCAGGTGGTACAGGAGAAAACAGACGAAGCCGAGGCAGAACCTTCCCCGGAAAGCGTGTCTGGAGAGAAAGAGCTGGTGCAAGAGGAACCTGAGACCGAACCTGTAGAGGAGTATCTACTTGCAGCTTCCATTCCCCTTCCAGAAAGGGAAAATGATGTGGCCGAGATCGAGGTGCCCGGCTTGACCTACTATAGCGACGAAGAGGAATCTGAATACGAGGCCGAAGAAGAGAGCGGCCCCTTACGACCCAAGAGCTTAATGATCTTCCCCCAGACGAACAGCGCCGACCTTCCCACTCCGACCACATCACAACCTCACACCCCTACCTTTGCTCCGCGCAAACGATCCAATTCGCTTCCCACCCCCGCCGCTTCTCCTTATACGTCTCCCCGTAGACGTGTCAAGATCGTCCCAGTCGCAGCTCAATTAGCCGAGACTGCGCAAGATTCGGAGAAGCCTGAGCAACAGGAGATCGCGAAGCCTGATCAGACCGCGGCCAATTCTCAGGAGCTAACATCTGAAAATATGGAGACCATTGAGCAGAACGTGACCGAAGAGAAGCCCAAGCGCATCTCCACCGGTCCTATCGCAACCATTGTCACTGGTGCAGCTGCAGTTGGGACCGCAGCTGTTGCAGGGCTCAAGGCCATAGCTCAGGGCTCTACGGTTCAGACGGAGGTCGAGTCTGACGAGGAAGATGCCGGCGAGATCGAGGACTTTGTTGAGGAGCCAGAGATCCTGACCTCATCCAGAATTTCCATCAGTGGTCGTAGTAGCTCACCCGCCGCTTCTGATCACGGCAAGACTCTGACTATTCAACCAACGCACCCTGCGAGATCAGGAAGTGTGCATTCTCTACGACTGGTTGATGTCACCAGTCCTCGAAGCCCCACAACAAGATCTCGAGGAAGCTCAATTCACGAACTTGAGTCCGCTCCCAATGGGCGCCCACTCAGCCTGTCTCGGACTAGCAGTCTGAATACGCCGCCAATTGTGGAAGAGGAACACAAGGTTGAGGACATGAAGCTTCCTCTAAGAAGCCCCGTCGCCCACTCGAGCATATCTAGATCCTACACCGCTGAGTCAATTTCTGAGGCTGAGGAGATGCTCGAAGAGCCATCAGAGAGTCGCACACCAACCCCTCCAATTGCAGTCTCGGCACCAACGCCCAAGGCCAAGCGATCAGCCAGCCCAAGAGAACATGTCCAAGTAGATACGCCTATGGAGCAGCCTCAGCCCATCTTTGGCTCAGCTGTACGAGAGCGATATTCACCACCTCAGTCGCCTGCTAAAACAAAGGTCACTATCTTGAGCTCTTCAACATCGAATGGCACATTCTTCATGGATGATAAGCCAGAACCACCCGTAAAGCCAGTTCAGTGGGCTCAGCCACCCGCTCCTGCTCCCACGCTTCCCGAACGAAATGTGAGCCGACAGGTCAATGGCAAGGCTTACTCGCCTCCTCAGTCTCATGTCCAGTCCATGGGCAATGTGTCAGTGGATCGAACCCGAGAGTCGCCCGAATATTCTCGTCCATCTCAGGACCAAAGCACGATGCGACAGTTGCACACTTCCGGCTCTTCAACTGCTTCCTCGACTAACAAAGTCAAGCCAGTACGTGCCTCTCACGAAAGCTCACGCCCGGAAGAGGTTGCTCGAAATTTCGAGGAGCTTATCCAAAGCGACCAAACCATTCAGTACACTCTCACTCCCGAAAACATGCGTGACTTTGATGTAAGTATCCATTATACCTGTCAAGGGTCGGTTTTCTAACACACATAGTCTACACGATCTCGCCAGAACAGCACCAGCAGCCCCATCATGCCTGTCAGAAGCAGGAAGAGCGAGGATGCGCGCAACGGCAACCGTTCCCGCTCCTCATCCGTGAACAGACCGGCTGAGATCAAGAGATCAACATCAGTATCTCGCCCTACAGGCCTGAATTCGCATCCTGTTAGCGACTCGCCGTCTAGCGGTAGACTCGCAGGCCCAGTCCCAAGAGCACCACCTGTGTCCATGCAGAACAGGAATCGGGGGAGTGGTCCGCAAGCCAGAGATGCCAGAGTTCCTAGAGAGTCTCTGGCCGACTTTGCTGAGTTCATTCGCGCTACTGGGCCACCTGGAGAATCTGGTCCTGCAGCCTACGGTCGTGGAGCGAGTGCTGTACGGAATGCAAGTGGACCCATCCCAGTAACAGCTAAGACGAGCATCGATTCTGGTCGCGCGTCCACTGCAACAAATCCGAACAGGCATCGCTACGAAGCTCGCGAGCCGGTTGTCAATAACAGGGATGATAATTCTGACTTGATCGACTTTATTCGCCGCGGTCCTCCGAGCGCACACAACCCGCGCATTCCTAGGACTGTTGCGCCATTCCGCACGACGATGGACTCTGATCAACTGCAAGGAGCTGTCGGAGGCAAAGCCGTCGATGCGATGCTGCCGGATATCCGCCACAGTCAAGCTTCGACTAATGTGACAGACATGTCAATGCCCTCAGTACAGTCATCTATCAACTCACAGAGTGCACTGCTTGGTAGCAGCAGCAGCAGGAACAAGCCTTTGCCGCAGCAGTCCAAGAATCAGTTCGACGATGACGATATGCTCCCTAAGCGTAAGCAGCGTCGTGTGCGAGACCCATATGCTATAGACTTCAGCGACGAGGAAGAGGACGACTTGTTCGAGGAGACACCCAGAAGAAAGGCACCTCCTAAAGAGGAGAGCTTGATAGACTTCTTGAAGAATGCACCGCCTCCACCGGAGACGTCACCGGTACCCTTCAACATCCAGCAGGCTCAGGCACAGAACGCTCCCCTGCCTAAGAAGAAGGCCAGCGCTTCAAGCCTTATTGCTCGATTCGGGCGGACCAACAGCTCGCACGGCAAAGCCCCAGGCAGTCCTACGACTATCCGAGGAATGATGGATTTCAGGTCTTCGAGTAGTCGCTCAGGTAGCATCAGCAATGGCCGCCATGTTCCCATACAGGCGAATGCACCCCCCGTTCGGAACCAGTATGGCGGCGGTAACTACGGTGCTACTTCTGGTGGTGTATCAGGCATGAACTCGTCATCTATGGGCGGACGTGTGCCGATGAAGAAGTTCCAGGCACGAGACGCCACCCCGATGCCCTCGCGCGAGACATCTGACTTGGCTGAATTCTTACGCAACTCTGAGCCTCCGCCGTCCATGACAGCGAGCCCCTACGGAGGAAGTGCTGATCAAGACACGAATGGCTTTGCGAAGGTCTTTGCTCGCCGGAAGAAGGCGAGCTTCGCATAAGTACATCACACTTCAATTCGTTGATGCCACGAACCATCTCCATTTTATCACTTCATGTAGCAATAATTTTTCCCCATCACAAAACAGCATTCTCCCGAGACTTCTTTTTTGTCGTACAAAGACATACCAAGCGCCCTTGGGAGGGCTGGTCAGGTCCTGGATTTTCGGTGGCGGCGGCTGCCATAGCTTGCTTCAAATCCCATTTCTTCACGATGTTCATTTCGGCAAACCGAAGATTCGGTTTTCACACAGATTCTTTAATCTATACGATTGTACGTCTCTGGTCGGAGGGCGGTCTTCATTTCACGCTGCGTTTCACCTCATTGTTTGGCGGATTACTACCCCCTGCTGCACCTCTGCCATGTTTGGCGTTTTTCACTCTACCGAACCCGCGATACCACGACAAAAACGTTTTGTTTATGTTTCGTTGCTCAGTTGTTTTCCTCCGTGTGTCGTCATTGTATTTTCCCAACTGTTCGCTTGGAGGAGAGAAAATATCGGGCTTTGTGTCTGTCTCCTCACCTGTGTGTGGATGACAGCCCATTCATACATGTATGTTTTTTTGTCAATAGGGAATCTCCTATGTGCGTAGGAAAAGATCATAGGGAGGACGATTTGAGAGAGAAAGACAGTTTGATAGTCACCCAAAGCCGCGCTTGCTGAGCATTTTTTGTATGTCATGAACCAAAACATGATGCCTGCGAGATGGATACCACAGCAGATAATGAGATGCATGTATTCGTTCTCCAGATTTCAGTGTGCTTTCCGACCTTTCGAGTCTTGCGGAAGAAATGTGACATGTCCTGACCTCTTTTCGATCGCAAAGTCCCGATCGACGGATCAAGAAAAGTCTACAGGTTCAGTTTACAGTTATCAACAGGCAGAGACACAATCTTAAGTCAAGACCTGTTTGTTTTTTTTCCTTCTATCTTGTGTCGTATCGTATCGTCATAAGCTTCGTGAGCATCGAGCTCCTTCATGGTCGAACTTGATGTGATCCATGCTCTAGCTGAGAGCAAAATGTGAATCATACACCGCAGCAGCATCTGGTGCTGGCGTTATCTATTTACATGTCTTCCACACACCATGAGCAATTGATCGGTCAGGCCATATCAAGCTCCCAATATCCTTCCAACCTGCCCTTATTACTCTCCAGCTACCGCGCCAACCCTTTGCCTAAGTAATACAAATATAGTCTAGCGATAATATCGTATTATGCGCCACAATCGCAAGTTCCCGTCCGCACAACAGTAATCTCACAGCCCATGTCTTGGAGCTCAAAGGCTATAGTAGTGGATGTGAATAGGCGAATGAGCCTGTTCCGAGGCCTTCGTCTGAATACGAGCAAAACATATATGCTCTCATTCCGTTCTTACAACATGCGGCCAGACACGTCGAGAGCCTGCGGCCGTTTGTATCCATGGTTTGGTTTGCATCAACTTGCCATACCAAATAGCATTGACATCCATGCAAGATGAATATCCAGCCCGAATAGCGTTGATTTCATGATAATTCCAACCAAACACCTAAGATGTTGCCAGGAAGACGCTATCCAGACACATCCCAAGCCAAGCAAAATGCATATCGTGTTCTTAGGTATCTCCAAGGGCTCAAGACATATTTCATACGTCAGTCATTTCGACATCGACTTGTGTCTCATCTTGAGGCCCCCAGTTGCCTTCGAAGACAGTAGCTCCGGCACGCCTGTGAGTGGTTACCCAGCGGACCGAATCAACGTCCAAGATCTGATGGACACTTGGCCGCTCATCGGGATCAGGAGTAAGCATCCACTTAACCACATGGTCCAAAGAGTTAGGATGATCTGCCTGAACCATGAAATCAGGAGGATGTCGAAGGTCGGTTCGCTTTTGGGCGCCGAATAAGTTGCTCGCATTATAAGTCATCCCCTTCTCAGACCATTCAAAAGGAAAGCCCTGTCGGCTTGTGTTTGATCTTAGGCCAAGACTTGAGAGGCTGTCATCTTCTGTGAAAAGAGGTGAGACGACAGAATCGCTCTCGATGGGCATGCCCGTGGCGTCACGGGCGACTGCGCTCGCCTCAGTCCCCGTGAGACTTGGCACTACCGACAGGTCTCCTTCTCGAAGTGCGACCCAAGTCGGGCCGTTGTCAGGTAGAAAGACATTGCAAGCCATTTCGAGAACAATCAGGCCGAGAGCAAAAACATCTGCTGGCTTGTCGTATCGTCCCCGAAGTATCTCAGGCCCAATATACTCGCGATCTCCCTCGCCTTCAATATGTCTCGCGGCAGGCCATGCTGTCGCCATTCCGAAATCGCCTATCTTGAGGTTCCCTTCATAGTTGACGAAGATATTGGCTGGCTTCAGGTCTAAATGAATGAAACCGGCGTCATGAATGCTTTGAAGTCCCTGTGCAGCGAATTAGCAATGCTCTAGATCATATACGGCGAGTACATACCATGCTAGCTTCTATAAGAATTTTCCAAATTCTGAAGTCGTCCAAGCGGCCCGCTGTGCCGACTGTCTTAAGGAATCTATCAAGACTACCCTCTTCACAGAACTCGGTCTGGATGTAAAGATGGTAGTTGTGCTCCCAGTCATCTACGTATTGCAAGACGTGAGGACGACCGCGGATAGCCTTGAGGACGTTTACTTCGCGCAGCTTAGATTCACGGTCTCTCAGTCCTTGGAAGGGAATACGAATTTTCTTGACAGCGAAAACGAGCGCATCGGATGGAGAAGGTGGTGTGCCTGGTGTGCCAGTCAAAGGATTGGGAAGGCTCGTTGATACAGGAAGCTTGGTGACTCGAAAGACTTGGGAGAATTCACCCTTGCCCACAACCTCAGACTTGTCGAAGCGACATGTCAGAGCTTCATCAATGTCACTTGGCGCCTGAGCGTTACTTGGTGTTGTGCTTAGCCGACGATCAACAAAATCGAAGAAGTCACCATGTCTGGTAGTCGGCGTGGCAGGAGGGAATATCGGCTTCTGTTCTCCCCGTGTCAAGAAGCCATGACCATCTTGTGAGTTAGAGATCGACAGTCGGCTCGGATCTGGCGGCATCAAAGTATCCTGAGGTGTCTTTGGTGACTCATCAAGAGTTGGATCTAGACGCTCCAATGGGCTCGCTGGAAAGAGAGAATGAGTCTTAGCAAATCTTGTTCTTGTAGGATGGGAGAAGAGAGGTGCTGTAGATGCGTTCTGAGGTGGCTCTGGTATGGAGAATGACCCGTGCCTTGCTCGAGATCGACGTGGTGAAGGAAGGGAGGCTGGCAAGACAGAAGATATGTTGCAAGTGAAATTGGCTGATGCTTTAATCGTTCCATCTTGCTCATGCCCAATCTTGACGTCCGTCGAGTTGTTCCGTATAGGACTAGACTTACAGCTAGGGTCAGACTGTTGACGGCCGGCACCAAAACCCACAGCTGAGATTGGTGCAGGCAATGTGCGTGATGCCATAGGCGTCTGGCTGTTTGTTTTAGAGCTATTAATGCTCTTGAAGAGGACTGGTTTGGTCGGCGTAGGCGGCAAGCCGCCATCCGAGTCTCCATTGTCACCGTCCAAGCTAAGAACACTGTTCTTACGCGTATGGCCAGATCTAATCTGTCTGAAAAGACCCCCGGCTTTGTCAGAATTGCCAAAGATGCCATCCATCTGATGATTCGTCGGGTTGAAAGGCGTAGATGGAGAGAAGGCATGACGTTGCCTGTTCTTGCCACTCCCAGATTGCGGTGGATAGGTGTTGGATGGGTAGACAGGCTTCTTGCATGGCGTGTCGGGCATTGCGAGCGACTTGAAGGCGCTATTTGTTGGTAGCTGCTCCGGGTTACGATTCATCTTTGAAACCAGTCCCGTTGACTTGAAAGCTCCTTCGAATGGCTTTGCATTTTTATAAGCCGGAGTCGCAACGGGCCTGGTTTCCCGCGGGCGTTGTGCTCCAACTGGCAGTGAGCGCGCAAAGCTCAGTGGTGCCCGTGGCTTCTCAAACTGGACGGGGAAATGTGTGGGTGACTCGTCCGGAAGGCTGGAGTTCGACGAGGATGTTGTCAGAGTTCTGGACAGAGGATGAGGTTGATGTTGGCTTCGCTCCATCGGGTGTAAAGAGGGATTTGGTAGTGGTCCTTGAGTCGAAAACGGGCTATCGCGAGGCATCGGCTGCAAGAATTGATCGAGCGAGACGCGAGGTCTGTTCCGATGGTTCGGGGTTGACACATCCGATCCCATCTGAGCAAGGTGCTTCTCGCCCTGTCGTCGGCCCCAAGAAGATCGGTCCCCATGACGCTGCTGCAATGTTGACTTGCGCAGTGAAGACGAGCGGCGCGGCATGGCTGTGGGAGTTGGAGAAGGCATCGGGTCACGCATGTTCATCGGACCAAAGCTCGTCAGTTGGTACTCCTGGTTTGAGTCTTCATGTATGTCGAAAGCTTGCTGCTGTTGTTGAGGCGCAGCAGGTGGGTGATCAAAGATGTTGAAATCTCGCGAATCCGTTGAAAGTCCTGAGATGCCATGTAAACTTCGTCGCTTTGCTACCGGACTGCCGGGATTTGCCTGGTCGAGATTCATAATCGCATCACTCCGCTTAAGTGGGCTAGCCGTGGATGTAGCGAATGCGTCCGCCTTGACGTCTAAGAATCTAGAGACCGTGCTACGGGACGCGCCGGAGATATCAAGATGCATACTGTGGCGTGACGGCTTCTCGAGGTTCTTGCGCGATGATGGACTAAGAGACAGAGCAAAATTCGCGAAGCTGTTATTTTCTTGGCCCCCGAGTGCTTCAGGTGCTGGGGATGGCGGCGTCACCGAGTTTCCAAAATCTGAAGTTGCGTTGAAGGCGCGCTTCAAAGGACTCTTGGGAGAGAGGCGAGCTGTGCGAGATAATGGCTTCGCTGTCGCAGCCTTCGGTCTCGCAGAGCGCAAAGAGAGCTTTACGCCCGACCGAAAGGGGGTTGAGAAGTTCGTTTGGTGTTGTAAAGATGCAGGCGCTGATGGCGGCACGGTATTCATCGATGAACTTATCTGTCTGCATGGCGATTGTGGCGAAGGCGTGTTGGACGACTCTTGGGAGCTGTCTGAGGCGTGGGACGGTGTTCTACCAAGAGCCCATTTGGAAGGCGATCTGGACAACGAACGCCGCAGGGATCTGACAACGGCAGCACCCATGTCAACATGATGAGGATGAGTGGGTGATGGGATAGTCAGAGTCCCTCCGCTGCTGTTCGAGTACGCCATGGTCTTGGATTGCGAACGGGTGTATCTGTGAAAGTCGGTCTATACACAGCGATTGCAAATTCGGCAACCTAGCAGTGCCTATTCCAAGATCGAGGCCGATGAAACAGTCGCGGGTTGCGTAGATATACAAGATTTGATCTCCTCGGCTTGTCGCAGGCAATAGCTGCAGTTATGTGGTGTGTCGCGGGGTCGGCTTCACTTTGACCAAGCGCGGCGCTCTGGTTGATTCTAGACAAGCTCCAGGTGTCTGAATATGGTCGCCTAAGCTAAGTAGACGCGATGGGTATCTGAACCGAATAATGGATACGTAGGCTGCAGCGATAAAAGTAGAATTCGATAGTGTGGAAGGCGGCGACTCGATCAAGAGTGCCAAAGGTGGAGGAGAAACGGGGTCCTCTACAGCATCGTCGCGAGAAGGATGTCAGTCGCCAGCACGCGCTTCCGTGAAGAGCTGGGTTTGAGAGTTTTCTGGGCAGCAACCCAGATGCCGTATGCTTGACGTAGATGTAAAGAGGAAGACCGAGGCCTCTGGCAGTGGTATGCTCTCCAAAAGAAGTGGTCGTGGAGGGTGACAGAGTGGCCGGACGCCCCTTCCCTACAAGGCGAAAGACACTCGCGGTGAGGTCGCGTTGTGAGCGCAAAACAGAGCAGATCAGCGCACTATGATGACAGAGTGTGGCAAGATTCTGTCTGCAGCAGGCGAGTTGTTGTTTTGTCCAAGAGGAAGGTTGACGCAAGGGAAAGACGATCAATGTGCTGGGTGTCCTGGGGGTGTGTGGGTGTGTGGGTGTTCGTCATTCGCGTTGGCTTCCAACCCAGTATTATCAATATCAGTCAATGGGGGGAGGGAACAGGATACAGTAATGCGTGGTAGACAAGCGGCGAATTTTCCTAAGTGTAGGTCGCGCCTGTGTTTACTCACTTACCCAAACAGGTAACTACCTTGACGTGTCACAGGGGCGAGACGCGTTTTTGGTGCGGTACGTACCGTGCATACAAGGGTGGTTCCTTCCGTCCTTTCCACCCTTCAGGTGGTCCTTGCCGAACCTGGAACCTGCACATGCCATTTTTGGGCGCCACTCTCCCGCCTGTCCAGCGCACTACAAAGTAGTGGTACTTTACCTCATGCACATTCCTTCATAGGATGGAAGCTGCCTAGCAGATGGCTCTTCCCATGACGTCCCATCGTAATCTCCTCCACGAAATCAACGGTTTTCCTGTCCAAAGCTAGGAAACGGGAAACGGGGGCGACCAGTTCTCCTATACACTAAAGCACAGATTCAGTACAGCAAGGCCTCTCTACCAACTTACTCCACATCCATCCAGGCCTCGAAAAACAAACAAAACCTCCCTCGTCTAGTGTCATCATCTACCTGCTACTTTACAGCGTATGGATAATTCGGCGCATTTTCACTTATCCACTGTTCTACGCACTTGTCCCGAGCTATCTTAGGCAACTGTTAAAGAAAAATACGGTAAAAGCGGCTGCCGTGTCGTTGGGTGAAGGCCAAGGGAAGGGAAATCTAAAAACAGGCTACAGAAAACCGTCGTCCCATGTTTTAGCACCAGCGACGGTGTCCGCGTAGCTGGGGCCGATCTCTGCAGGCGTTTCCACCCAATCAAGGCCTGAACGCAGGGGTGTTTGTTTGTCGATTCACGGTTGACCATCCATCATCAGCTCGTGTGAGAGCGCGCAGACAACAGCCCTCCAGTAGCAGTCCTTTCTGCTGCTGTAGGTCGGACGATCTAGATCTACATTCCCAACGGCTGCTCGACCTTGCAGAGAGGTCTGTTTCGGACCCCAAACTGGAGTCAAGACGCAGGACCCCTTGGACTAGACCCTGAATTCGGCGTTTCAGACACGTGCAAATCGCCTCCGTCTTTTTTCTTTGTCCTTCTTTCTGAGGGGCTCGTGTGTTGCTGACGACGTCCGCCTCAGCTTCCATCATCATCGTGGTGGTGACTCGAGGTCAACATTCGCCATCTACCTGCTACTGTAGGAGCCATTGGCCGCCTCCGCTGTTGATCAAAACAAACACCGCGTCATTTTTGTTTTCCAGATCAAAACAAGCATAGCAGATCCCGTATTAATTGATCGTAATATTGCAATTTTTATGCCCATTGACTTCCCATCTCGCTTAAAGCCCTTGTATATCCACTCCCCACTCTGCCGTCTGTCTGTCCGTCCGGCCGTGCCCGCGAACTACTCGATAGAAGCCTCGATAGAACATCGACGGCCAGGGGTTTCCATTGTGCAGGCCCATTGTACTGTAGTATTAGCGTCTAGGTTCATGTATCGATAGTTTACAACGTGGGTTCGGCTTATTTTATAAAAGCCATGCCATGAGATTGGCATCTAAGCATCCATGTTAATGTCCGACAGGTGTGGTGCCCCGTGGCATCATACTGCAGCGAATGTAGTTCAATTCTCCCTCAACGTCGAACGCAATGTCTCCATTACATGTGTTAGACCGCCCTTGTGGGATTCAGTGATGGCAGCTGACCGGTTTGGTAGTCTACCAGTCAGACTCACATTTCAAATAGCCTAGACTGACGAGTGCTCCTTGGACATTGCTTTGTAGTTGAAATCGACACTTCCGAGTTCGGACTCTAATATGCAGCCCCTACTCTCAGCTACGCCCCAGGACTCGAGGTGTCGTCACTGCATTCCCGAGGTATGGTGAAGTTTTATCGAGGAGTGCTTGGCACCATTGTCACAAACCTGTCAGTGCCCAAGGGGTTTGTACAGAGGGCATTCCAGCAAAGACATAGAGCAATAGGTTTTTGGTCATGTTGCAAGTCACTACAAAGAAGCAACACATCGACTCTGTTGATTCAAAACCAGAAAGACACGGAACATAATATAGGGGGTATCGCTGTAGTAATATGATCCTCATGTCTCCTGTGGTGATTTCCATCCTTCCCTTCACTCTACTCCAACCGGCTACGAATCCACTCGCACCATTTACCAATATCTTCCACCATCTCCAATACTCGTCCAAGATCTTGCTGCGTTATTGATCTGCCTTTGCCTTTGCTGGCATCTTCGAGGTGTCCTGCGTCTTCTCCCAAAATGTTCTGGGAGACGATGTGAACCAGACCGTTCAACTGTATCTCAACCATGATGTTGGCTGTTGTGCCCTTGAAGGGGAACACAACCTGCAATCGCGGCAAGGGATGGGCTGTCAATGTCACATCTACCTTGAGATCTTTGACAACACTTTGTGTCTGCACCTTCCCTTCCTTTCCAGCTGCATTCAAGAACCCTGTGAAGTCATCCCTTACAGTCGTGGTGAACGTAGTTGATTCTGCAGGTTTCTGCACCGGTTTGTCCAAGGGCCACTCATCAGGTCCGAAGCTCTTGTCCAGGAGGATAGATAAGAAAGCATACTGTCTTAGCAGTGGCAACATCTCGACAAGTTGCCGCGGATGTGAGAAGGGTACCTCGGTCAGTGTCTTTCCGTACACCGGTTTATATATGAACAGAGTATTCTCATGTGTCTTTAATGATGTTTCGCCATCCTTTGAGACGAAGGATACTTTCTTTGTGCGGCCTATTGTCCGAGGTTCCGCTGGATCGTGATGTGCTCCTGGTGGGATTGGGAATAGCAGGATGTCAAATGTCTCCAGGGAAGTGACAGACGCCGTTGCACCCGTGAGCTGGTGTACATGTTCCCAAACGCTGTAGGGCACCGCGACTGGAGGATCAAACTTGGCCATGAAGATGACTTCAGGGTATTTTGGCCCTGACAGTATCGATTCAGCCTGCATCAAGTCTGTGCTCGCGTCAGACTTCGATCCGTCCGCATTTGGTAAAATGATATTCTCCGGTTCCTGCCAGTCCAGAATCGGTTGACCAGTGGTATTTGACAGCAGCTCCTCATCGGTAGGATGTAGCTTTTCAATCTCGGTGGAAATCCATTTATCTGATACGCGTACCGGGCGGTAAACCATGCCTCCCAAGGGAGCACAGCTGACCATAAGAGCCCACGTCTTCAATGCTTCGGATGCTTGAGACGCGTTTGTTATGCTATGTGAATGCTGCAGTCTCCTCTCTCTCCAATAATCTAGGCTGAGCCCAACTCGATCTCTGGCATGCATCACTGGTGATCCGTGGCGGGTACAGAGCGCTGTGACTGCAAGAAACTCGTCACCCTTCCCGGCCAGAGAGCCGTCCTCGCGAAGCTTATCGATGTCCCACCTGTGCAGCCTCCCTAAGCTCTCGTATATCCCGGCAATGGCTTCATGTGTGTTAAGACCAGGTATGACGCTTGACTTGTCTAAAATCGCTAGGCGTTCGAGGTTGGCCGCAAATTTGTCTAGGGTTTTGGTTAGAGGGCTTTGAGTTGGTAGAAGCTTGAGATCTTCAAGAATAATTTGTTCCGCCTTTGCTACGTCCTTTGTAACCGACTTCGACGATTCGGGAAAGGAAAGAGACACCTTCTGCACGATATTGTTGACCAGGACAATATCCAAGGCTAGAGCTGATCCTGCAATAATCAAGGTCCTGGATTTGGCACCATTGATCGTTCCTTCATCCCATAGATATTCTAGACCTGTCGATTTCGTCAACCTCTCTAGACCCGCTTCGCTGACAAGACCTTTCTTCTGCTAGTGGGCCGTTAGTATTAGAAGAACAGCAAAGCCCGAGCCACAGACACAAACCTTTAAAAGATCTATCACGGCTTTCAAGCGCTCTTCTCTTCCATCATCGCCACTTCCAATACCACCCAAAGCGCCTAATTGACCGACACTGACATTGTCCAGCGCACCCTCAAGACCAGTTATACCCAGAGCCCCAAACGCCGCGGCGGCAGACGGACTATCGAAGTTGACAGGATTGCTGGCCTGGTGCCCCATCAATGTCGCTGATGTCGCAGGAGACTTCTTAACTTGCTGTGGGGACGATCGAGGACCATGAGGTGAGAATGCCGCATGCGCGAAAGGTGTGGAAGCGGCTGGCGTTGCGCCTGCGCCATGTTGCGATTGCGACGGTGTCCTGCCCTGCTGAGAGGCTGCATGTTTCATCGGGGTGGGCGTAGCCATTTTGAGGGCCAATTGAGCGAAATGTCGACGAGGAGAGTCTGAGTAAGGACCGAAGCTTATTTTGTTCGATTAGGGAGATCACTCGGGAAGCTTCGTCCAGCTTCAACGGCAAGCGAAGCTGCTAGATTGCCTGCTGTCCTCTTCGATATCCGTCGGTTAAGATTACGACATGTCAGAAGGAATTAAGAGTCGCGCCTTCTTCGTATTGTATAACTGGCGTTAGGACGCCGTAACAAGGTGTCGCGGGGTCGCCAGTTGAGATTGGACTTGGGTAGAAAGGTTTGTGTATGGTTTGCTTTTGGCGTGGCCAAAGGCAAGGCGTGCGCACTGTCGCTATCCGGAACGTTTTTGAGCCTCGCAGCTGTGGGGTTACAGCCTCGACTTGGCTGGTGGGGCTGAAGGAGAGAGGTCAGCTCTTACATGGCCGCACAAGACAATTTAAGTACGAAGCAAGTCCTTTGAAACCACCGACAATTTATCGATGGAGATCAATCCCAAATTCTGTGCATGCGAATGTCGAATTGGTAATCGCGTTCATAATATATGCTTGCTGGAGTGCAAACTATCACCCAATAATTTGAGACTTACCTCGCCTGAAATCCCTTATTGTTCATTTAAGATCTCTCAAATTGAACGACATCACGAATACTAACTAACAGGATATCTATCTCCCGGTGTCTTCGAAGCACATGCTTTCGATGAGAAACCTACTATTATTTTACGATCAGATAGCTCAGCAAGGCGTTCGAAATCCCCGTTGAGATTATTAATATATAACCTTTAAAGCTGTCTCGCGATTTCGAGATGACCGTTCGGATCGAATTAATTTCTTCACTCTTCTAGTAAAGGGCTTTCCCGGTGCTTAGAGACGTCGGAGACGTATTCCACTTTACTACAATTAAATCAGGGAGCCCTGGTTTTACCATAATGAGCTAGAGTACGTGAGTCGGTCTTACGAGTGAATTGTCTACTCAAATACCTCCCTGATGGGTTATAGCAGTTTCTTAGTTCTCAAGAATGAATATCTACAAGAAAAGAACGGGAAAGTTTCCACGGGTCTCACAGTAAGGTAAACGTGCTTTGATATTCTAATCACCAATTATTTTTCAAGTATTGAATACAGAGTGATATAGCTGGCCATCATGGCTGCGTTCTACTGAGTGGCTAATGAGGTGCTTGATCCATTGCTCCGGTAAGATTGTTAGCAAACGTATTAGTTCGTTAAAAGATCTTAGTGAACATTGTCTGGGGTACAGTGATATGCTTGATTCTGCGCGTCTGCTTTATTGAAGTACTCACTGGTACCGGTACGAGACTTGAAAACGAAGGCGAGCCAGCGTAAGCGAGAATCAATATCATACCGGTATGTCAGTAAGACATCAGACATTTGAAAGCACAGCCGATCATTCCCTTATATTGACATTGACTATCTAGATGTCCATACGGTCTACAGAACGGTCGAGTCTCCCTCGGAACGTGTTACCTGTCTGGGAACTCCCGTTTTCTCCATGTCTAGGACGTGCTCTCGCTTCCTCCACCTTGAAAGGTAAGGTGTGATATATAGTGTAGATCTGGTGATACACGCAGGAACAGACCGAGTGGGGCGCATGCTCAATAGCCATCTTAGCCAAATTGGCATCAGCAAATCTGCAGCAGCTCTTGCTCAACTGATTTGTTGAAGGGAAAACGCGTGAGCGCCGCAAATGCAACTCTGCTGCCAGCTGCACTGACTCTGCAGGGCTGAAGAGCAGAGTGGAGGCCAATGCTGGGAGGGTTGCGGCAGCGGAACCAGGTTTGTGCTTCCGCGGACCGGGACCTACTTTTAGCGCTGTCCCGAGATATTGGAGACGCAACCACCTCGCAATGCTGGTGGCTGGTCTGATCACCCTGCATCCGAAGAGATATGAGTATCTTCCGACAGAGGTTAGACGTTCGGGAATTAGATCTCATGCTTACCTTTTACACTGTGAAAAAAATCCATAGATAACTCGCACGGTATGCAGACGACTTGTTAGATTTGAGCTTGCCATCAGACATTGATTACTGCTACATGACGATACGAGGCATTGCGAAGCGGTATCAGGAGGTCACTCCGGAAGCATGACAAGGATCTATGCCATCGATAGATTCCTCGAAGCTGCCTAGACCTCGTAGGATAGATAAGTAGGTTTGAGGATTACGCTTAGGCAGTACATATTATTTTACGTGTATGATAGCCTGGAAACTATCCCCAAATTATCTATTCCTCCATCATTGTTATTTCTAACAGGCTGCTTCGTCACAAGTGAGACAGCTTCATGATGACTTTAATGGAAGCATTCAGCCATTGCCGTTCTAGGCTGTTGCTGTTGCCGTAGCGGCAGTAGACACACCAGAGCACACGCAGCCTCCGCTTGCAAGGCTCGTGATAGGAGGACTCGTGCATGTTGCTAGGGATGTCCAACCGGCGATGGTCTTGCTCGGGTACCTTGAAATGCAAAGTTAGTGCTGTTGCTCATAACGATTAAGCTGAGTAACAAGCACCAGGCCGGAACTTGGAGCTCTGGTGCTTCTTTATGGGCTTGAACAGCGGGATTAAAGACTTACGCTTGATACAACTTCTGGGCTTTCACTAGCACAGGGATGATCTGTCCAGTAGACAAGCTAAATGTGCGGTGACCAAGAGTACGCAAAATGCTGGCAATTTCACCTGAGTGCGCCGTTATGCTCAGCCATGTGTTATCGTCCTCGCTAAAGACCTCATCAAGAACGATCTTAGAACGCGCATCCTGGGACGAAGAGTCCTCGCCCAGTACACCGGTCCAATACGGATCCTGCTCCGGGAAGCCTGGCTCAAACTTCCAAGTTGGGACAAGACCTGCAATAGTAGTCTTGTTCGACCGCCTGTCGCAGGTATGGATGCTGATTCCCTCGCGGAAGAATTCCTTAATTGTAGGAACAAACGGCCTATCCTCAGGAAGGTCAAGACCGGAGAAGGTGATATTAGCGGTGTAAAGGCATCGGCGCAACGGGCTGCTGTAATACGACTGAGGTGCAGGAATCCTTTGGTTCTCCAGCTCGTATTTCCAGAACTTGTTCGCTTTCTCGGCCTGAGCAATGCCAGCCTCTGTTAGCAACGCATCATCCCATCGCACGGTGCCATTGCCTTCCAGCTCGGACCAATAACAGTTCCATGCCGGCGTGCCGTAGAACGTTTCTGCTGCATTATGGTAGCCTTCACCGTGCCTTCCCATCCAGAGCACCTTGTAAGTAACGTCATCGCCGGACTCTTTATTCAAGGTATTGACATAGTTGGCGAACTTCTGCCACTGAGTCTTACGCCCACACTTGTCGAACGCATCATCTGTGGAATATGTCTGGTTGATGAGCCCAAAATTGACTGTAGACTAACAAAGAGGGTCAATGGCCTTATATCCCTGAGGCACCGTAAAGGTAAAAACATACGTAGTCAAAGGAGCTTGGGATAGTTGCCGAATCATCTTGCAAAAAGAATCCTGTGACGGTGGTGTAATTGATGTAATGAGAGTTAGAACCACAGTCTGAAACCCCAAGCTTCCAAGCTGTGGAGGTAGAGACCAGAGCCAGCACAAGACTAGATGCGAAAAGTTGAACCATGATGAGGGACGATCGACCAAGACGAGAGGAATGACGGAAAGAGAAAGATGACAGCCTCACGAACGCGTCGACAAGGGCGATAATAAAGACCGCCAAACCCACGCAACCGACATCAGACACTCGACGATGTCGGCCAGCAAAAACGCAAGTCTGGCGGGCCTGCCACGAGGCGACATGGTTCCTGCGTGGATAACTCAATTAGACTTGCCTTTCTCAGTATCGATGCCGCAGCGCGTGGTCGTGCCGCCCAGGCGCATTGGCGGAACCTTGAGATTTGCTCCAATCTAGTGACAGTTTGTCGCAATAGGCCACCCGACCATGTGGAAAGGGTGCGGGCTTCGATCTTTCAATTGATGAAAAGTTGCACTGCTAATCGGTGGGAGTTTTCGAGATGGCTAGCCATTGACCAATGGATCAGGAACGTGCCCACCTGGGCGGCACTTACACCAAGCTTCTGACAAGGATACAGCACCGAGCTTCACTCCATTACACCAACTTTGCATGGACCCAATTTACCTCTCAGGACGTGTCTGAATTCTTGAAGAAAATTATAGAAATCAAGATATTTATCGCGAGAAGCAGGCACGTTTTCTGGTCTCAATCTGTTGCCAAGCAACTAATCGCAAGATGGCATGATGACAATCTATTCGTTCATGAGAAGGTAATTTTCTTGCCCATCAGGCTCCTGAAGGCATCGTCAATGGCCTTGCGCTTCTGTGTCATTTCCTCTTGCGCCTGCTCCGCAGTGTTATCTTCGTCTTCCTCGTCGAGTCCTTCGACCCGAGGCATCCAAGCGCGAATTTGGCCATCCAGATGGGCGCTATATATGCCTCCAGGCGCATTGCTCCCTCCCATTACCACTCCACTCGAGCCTCCTCCTCCTCCGGCACCTCGCCAGACCAGACCGGTAACACGATTCTTGACTGTCCGCTCGCCGCCCCTCTGTGACCTTACACCTGCCATTTGTGGGCCAACCCCACGAAGGCGCGAGACAATCGAACCTTCATGCAAATCCAATACCAAGATTTCAGACTCATTTGGCCAGAAGAGCAACTCTTTCCGTGGGTGCGTCAAGCCAATAGGGGAACTGAACATAGTAACACTGGAAAGCTGGCTGTTCCGGATACTGGGGCCAAAGCTGGCGAGTGTGTTAGCCCCAGTGGCCGCATCCCAGACACGAATGCGGCGATCGTGCCCGGCAGAGATGATGTATGCTCCGTCCTCTGTCCAGGTAAGCCCATTGACCGGCCCTGAGTGTGCCTTTGCAGATGCTCGAATGCCGCGCTCGCGAAGGGCACCGCTCTGGGCGTCTCCTCCTCGATGAATGATCCCCAAGCTATCTTCCTGGTCAAGCAACCCCAATAAGCCACTCGCGCGACGAACATCCCATATGCGAACAGCGCCATCCACAGCCCCGCTTGCCAGCACATGCTCGTGGCGCGGCGACCAGGCGACTGAAAGGACCGCGCCGGTATCTGCTCCGACTTGTCCTGGTGCGACCAGGGACTGCACGGCTGCGCCTGACCGCAGGTCTACCAAACGGACAGCTGGATGCTGCGTCCCGCATGCAACCAAGAGATGGTCTGCGATTAGAGATATAGCATGCGTGTAGATCTTGGAGCCGAGCTCAAAGGAACCTGATACCCGAGTTGAATCCGTAGCCCACAACTTCAGAGTCTGATCGTATGAAGTAGACAGAAATGCTGCCCTGTCGAAAGGGTAGAACGACAGATGTGTAATGCCAAAACGGTGTGCTTGTGACTTGGACGCAGGAGCCCGTGGCAAGGTCTCAGCCTTGGCGATTTTGGCGACGGGCCTGAAAACATGCGCATCATTCGGGTTGGCACTCTGTTCCAAGTCCCAAATTTTGATTGTAGCATCTGAGCCACCGGAAAGTAGGCTGCGTAGAGTAAGGTTAGATGATGCTTCAAGAGTCTCGGTGCATGGCCGGACTCACATGCGACCATCAAAACGGTCCAGTGCCAGGGCATTCACACCCGACTGATGCGCCCAGATGGATGTCTTGTTGTCCGCGCCTCCCGCGTCCCCTTCGCCTCTATCCAGCGACGCCCCTCTCTCACCTCCATCGAACCTAAATTGCGGCGCAGGGCGGAACGATGCCAGCAGCTTTGTTGTTTGAAGCTTTGCGAACGCACATGGGCCGAGATCGCCGGAGCTTCGCTCAAAGAGGAGCTGATTCATGAAGCCATTTGAATGAGCGATGTATCTGAGGACTATCTCTCTCGAAAGTCTGTTGCGATGTTATGTCTCGCGAGCAACTCGTTTCAAAGGCAGTGCTTTCTGGAATGATCTTGAAATGACGACACGCAAGTTGAGTTTGGGAATTTTTTTAGGCACCTGAATATCTATCTCCCTTGCACATCCGGCTTACCGTGGGCCATACTGGGTGGGTGAGCCCCGCACCATGCCGCTAACTGGTACCTCAAGCTCAGATAGTCAAGATTTTAGCTTAATAGCATTTCAACTTCTAAAGCGTACTGAAATCCTCTTGTGAGCCTCTGTCAGGAAGCTCATCTGTTCTCGGTAATTTGGACTGACCGACTCCTGTTCTGAGTGTTCTATCATGCACACCTTCGGAAAGTCTTATCAAGCATTCCATCCGGGAGCTGTTTAAGCAAAGGCGCCAACCACATGTGACGAACAAAACAGACGCCGCTGAAGTGACACCATGTCATCACAGAACGTTGAACGAGGCAAATTCACGTATGCTGACTCGAGCCCCGAGCCACTCGAGTATACTACGACGCAAAAGCGGACAGCAAATGTTTATGATGCCGTCGCAGGTTCGCATTGTCCTTGAGCTTCTAGGCACCAAGTCTAACATGTTTCCAGGTCGTGTCTCGACAACACAACCAATTACGACGTACAAGCCTGGTGGTAGTACGCAAAGCCAGACGCCTAGAGGGCAGTACCAATTGAAGGATGCGATTCTGCCTCCCGAGGAAGTCCTGTTCTCCCGCAAGGCAGCTCCTCAACGTTACGCAGAAAAAGATATCTACTTTGCCAACGAAGCACTCCCAGATGGTGGACGGGATGTTCTTCCCGATAGCGACATGCTCAAGGCCATACATGCCTATGCCAGCCGGTATTACGAGGCGCTCCCAGAGCGGCTGCGAGGTGAGGAAAGGAGGCAATGTTTTGTCGGGTCACGTCATATCGATGAGCGAAGTATGGATGAGACGGCGCTATTGGCATTCGGTATCCTACTCGAGGAAGCGGCGCGGGAGGCACTTGGAAAGAATGGCGACCTTGTCTTCACCGAGGGTTTGGATCCGGGACAGGAAGAAATCGAAGATGATGACATTGACGCCGCAGATAGTAGCGCTACGAAGCAAGAGACTCCCGTTGGCTTCGAGGATAGGGATTGCTTTTGGAAAAGAAGATTACCCAAGAGGAGGAAGCTGGCACAAGAAGAAGAGTGATGGTGTGGAAGCACAAAATCTTGATACTTCCTAAATCACTCGTGGACTAGCTTTCAAAGGCATCACCACAGTCGTATCCCCTTTCAGAGAAGATGTTAACTTGGCGTCAGATCAGTAAGATAAGCGGTGTTAACCGATGATGAGGCTTTCAAAGCTGGTGGATTTGCACCGGGGGTTTGGAGATTCTGGAAATCCAGACAATATACCTTTCGTGAATAGCCATTCTTGATGAAGAAATAGCGGCAATGCTAGGTTGATTATGAATTTCTGAGATGATGAGGCTGAAGGTGGCGCAAATTGGAAGGTTTGGAGAAAGGTGAGCCGCTTTACAGCTTGCCACTTGTCAGGTCAACTACCATTCTGGCGCAAGATCAACTCAGTAACCCCAAAAGTGGCTTTCGAGGCTGAACTAGTTTGGAGCCTTCCGCCTTGCGAAAGCTGATTGACATAAACAGTTGAAGTCGCGATACGACTAATTTCTGATTCTGCTACATACCTTGACGATCTGCAAAGTTTATGAATGAAGTAAGGCTCACGAACTTCTCGGTTATGGAGGATTGACATGATTTGCCCTACACAACGTGGGATTTTCGTCCTCCTTCGAGGATGGACTTTTTCTTGTTACTAAGATTTTCAAGTACTCTTTCTCTTCCTCTGGCCAGCTCTGGCCCAGCCAAGGCAAGTGGTGTGGGAGTGAGGAACAGCCGCGTGTCAGGGGTGTCTAGCCGCATGGCTGTCCAGGATTGCACGGGTCTTGGACTGGCCAGATGCAAGCTTCGATGCGGGATCTCTTCGGTCGCCTTACCTGCAATGCCGATCTTAGAAATGAATGCGGGATGTGCGCGTCGGAAGGGACTTGTGTTGCTCTTCCTTGCTTTTTGAAATTCACCCGCGCGGGGATTGAAGATTCGAAGCGTCGGGGACTCCCGCTGAACAGCTTGGACGCATCTCATGGAGGTTGTGATTGTGATTATCACACATGCTGTACAAAGTCGGTCAGTTCTCAGAACCGCACTGGACTTTCTGTTCAAAATGGGAAAGTCATTCGGCACTCTAGACTTGGACCGCCATGTGTGACTTTCTGATATTGTTCCTTTAAGTCAAAGCATGGGTGACAGAGCCCCCCGCCGGATTACTGTAAACGGTCGCATGCCGTGCTGCATGGTCGAGAGATGTGTGCTGCAAGGATCTTGGCGCTATTTGCAACACAAAAGGTGGGATGTCAGAACGGAGCCTAAACAATCTCTCACGCTCTAGGCCAGTCGCAACTCTGTAACGTCGTGTCACGGAAATGACAGTCTAGACACATACTATGAATAGGACAAGTAAAGGGGTTGACTGCAACCCGGATGATACAAGAAACAAATGAGGATATGGATTGTCGGCTGTCATTTGTGCATATGCAGGCTTATTGTTAACATCTCGATTACACCGCTTGGTGATTGAGAAGCTCCAAGGGTGTGTATTGCTTCGGCCAAACAAAGATTGAGGAGCAGAGGCACCTGCATTGCGCCGCAAGTCTAGACTCATCGCAGTATCGTCTAGAGAGGATGCGGCCCGGATCCTACAATAGCTGGAGCAAGTATGGTTGGCTCTATCATCTCGAGATCACATACCTTTCGAGCCAGTTCTTCATGCAGGCGATGTCAAGAATAGGAGTCGGTAGTGACGCTTTGCTGTCCTTGTAGGGAGATGCATCTTGATTGCCGGAACTAGCAGCCAACGTCGCAGAGCAGGGCCCCCCCTATGCAAGCACCGTTGAAGGACGTTTCCCTTTGGACTGATGACTATCTGGATTGGTACAGTACTGTGAGGCTTTGTGAGGGATCGAGCCCCAAGTCTAGACGCCGTGAGATGCGATAGGTGGCACTGCCACCGACCACTATGTGGGAGCGCGTTGCTGCCACCATCATGATCAAGCAGTTACCTTGAACATGAGTAACACAATTCTCTCAGAGATTGATCTTATCAATCTCCCCCTTCATGACTAGGCAGGCGCAGGCAATACTCTCCCGAGGTCACACTTGTGACCCCCCTTTCTCGAGCCACTGTCCGTCACCAAGTGTTTCACCCCCGGGAATGCTTGCCTCTCGGGACCGACTTGAGAACCATAATTCTAGACTTCATAGATTTATGTGAACTCGTACGTTCATAGCTGCCCAAGGCCAGGCGGTCCTGGCGAAGTCGCTGCTGGTAACGAACCGTGGGATGATATGACCTATCATAATGGACCTGGTTGATCTCCCCTGGCGGCGGGTAGCTGCCATTGCACACCATCGTTCCAAATAGACACACTTGTCAAAGATATCCACGAGAAATCATCCACATCTTTGCAACGCCACCATCTTGGTGATCTGGTACCATATGCCTTCGTTTCTCGGTCGAGAGCCGGGGATGACAGACGATAGATCTTGCCGAGCACACTCGCGGCATGCAGGACAACATTGAGCCAGAGTGGAATGTCTCGTCACATTTCGATAAGGCCGAGTCAACAGTATATCGCGGCTCTTTGTCAATGCCTTTGAGATATTGGTGTTATAGCACAAACAGTCATCCTTTAGATTTTCAACGAATTTCCCAATATGACAACGGGAGGCTTATCTTGCAGGTGAATCCGCTCGTAGCAGGTGAAAGGGAAATTTTGCCAATGATAAGCGTGTCGAATTGTCCACGCAGTGTTATCGCGTAAAACCCAGCGAATCGTTCTCAGGAACATCAACGTTGCGACTCTTGTGAATGCGATGTAGCATGTTTGGCCGCTCAAGTGTAAACAAATACGGTGGTGCAGATGCTCTTCATGGCCCGCTAGACTACGGTATTGGCTAGGCGGGGCGCCTCTTGACTTAGGTAAGGTAGAGTACCTGAATAGAGATCGGACAAGTCGGGTGATTGTAGCTTCCCGCAAGCCCCATTGCCGAAAGACTGTGCCTACCCGTTCGTATGGATGCGCCGAAACCAACCATCCCATCCTATCTCGTCCCTGTTATCTCCAATTTCCAGCGGTTGGTTCCGCTCTTCCACGAGGCCAACGACTTCCACTTGCTTAGTTCCCGCAAGCCGGAGCAAGCCGTGAATCTAATGAGCTATGTATCTATTCTATCTAATAGTGACGATATCCCTTTCCCCTCCTCACCTTCCACGACTCACTCAACCGAAGCCAGCATCCCCCTGGCTTCTGACTCGTGCCGGTCGCTTGAAACTTGATTCCGAGCATCGACATGCATCATCTTCCCCCATCATGGCTCCATTGCAAGTGTAAAAGTCCCTCGATGCCTGAAATTTGCCGCGCCCTCGCTCGTGCATAAGGGCTCATGGTGCTCCCGAAAGACAGTGACAAGGCGCCAATTGATTGGGCCTTAAGATCTTCATTTCTCGCCCCGTTTTTGGACGCTTTGACCGCGCATCAATATCCATCACGAACCATCCTTCAGAAGCGATGGCCAGACCCCGATGTGCCCTGACCAATCCCTCACCAGATGTCAGACATTTCCTGTCAAGCATGAAAGGTGCACGGCCGCCATGGCTCAAGCACTTGGGTCTGAAAACGGTCACGTGCCGCACTTGTGTGGGGATGGCCTCGCCTGTCCTCAAGTATCCCCTAATTCACGGTGGATGAATCCCACCATCGCCCTTTAGGCCCATATCGGTACCCCATAGTTCAACACGACGATCGTCTGCTGGAAGAAATGACAGTACCTGAGTAAAGTCGGCGGGTCGCCGCGCTCTACACCCGGATGTTATGTGGGAGGTCGCCGAAAGCGAGCTAGTCTAGATCTCGGCCGTTCTTCGAAACATCTTCTACGCTATTTCTAGTGAACTGGCCCGCTCGACAGCCCCGGTTTGCTGCCTCGTAATGCATCTTAGACGGAGTGCGACTGCGACAGATGTGAGGCTTTCGAGCCATGTAGAAGTATCAGGACCAGTTTGATCAATGTGAAAGCAAACGGTCTACTGTTGACTAGGAGTAGAAAGAAGGAGCAAAATCAACTCCTGGCTATTTTCCTGCTTTACGCAATAGAACCCCCCGATTCTCCCAAGGAGAACTCCGCTTCGCATGACCGGTCTACACTTAAATTCGAGTATTAGCGAGACGAAGGACCCCCAGAGATGGAGAAGATCATCATGTTCTGCACATTCGAGGAAAACAGCTGTTCGGTTTCCAAGAAGCCGACGGCGTCCCCGTAGCAGCTCCATTCTGCCTCTCACGGAGGAGGGCGATGATTCCCTAATCAGCATCAATCCGCCAAGTCTCCTACCTTCCCGACCCATTGTTTAGCGGACGGCAGATCTTCTTCGCATGATCGCTGGCGGCCTAATGGTAAGTGGGAGCGCAGGGAGCTTCATGCGACTTCCCTTGTTGGTCAAGGGTGCATTTCTCAGCCTCGCGACTATCCTGGATCGTAACGCAGCACTTCTGCGACTTACGACTCCTCGAACAGACTAGAAACCCTTTCACGCAAATATTTTGAACTTAATCTACTTTAGTGAGACCATTGGCGAGCTGTGGTTCCGAGAATATCGACAGTGCGGTCCCCAATGCGTATTAGGATCGAAGCCAGCGTTGCTTTTTCCAGGATCGCGGCAGAGGAAACGGAATAAGGTCCGTCAATTGTGGCTTTGGTTCAGGCAATTCGTTACCGCCTCCCAACACTACCACCACCCTTCCCATATAATTACCACTGATTATTTAGCCAAGGATTGAACGATTGGAAGGGCTTCGTGTATCGGGATCAGAGCAGAGAATGGCCGCTGCTTACCCCAATGCGTTTGCGGCGTTCGCTGTGATCGCAAATTAAATCCAAGTTGAGCTCTAATGTAGGCTCTCTGTAAGCTCGTCCGGTGGTCCGAGCTCTGTTCGTCTCAGTGTGGGCATTCAAGCCCATGCCCAAAGATGTCAAAGGCTCCCCCGGTTATGAACGGCATGGACGGTGGTTTCAGGTCGCTTCCATCCTTCCAAGTGGGAAGCGAATCCCAGCCCACCATGTCTATGACGATTTCCTCGTCCGAAGTACTGACTTTTGGGACTCGCAAAGAAGCAAAGCCCACAGACAACGTCCCACATGCCGCCTTTGCATGAGACATTGTCTTCCCGGTCCAGCGGTTATTATGAGAAGTGGACATGGGTCATCTGATTGAAAACTGCTGCACAGGCCGCATGGCAACGTCTTGTGCGGCTTGCGAGTCATCAAGACCGGAAAATCTTGTACGCTTTTTGAGGTGTTCAATAATATAAATGATCAGTCATTAATAGTGGCCCAAAAGGCAATCTTTTCGGGGAGCTAGGTAGGGGATAATCAGGTGGAACCACCCACTGGTGGAAATGCCCCATCGCCGCCAACGTACCAAAGGACGAAGCCTCTCGGTATCTTTTTTGTGAGAGATGACAGAATACAAATTGATTCTCGTTCGAGCAAAAAGGAGACTCCCTGACCATGGACTTGGGACAGTCCTAATTCCGTGATTGGCCCACGACTATACAAGTATATCCCAGGCGATTGGCTCGTTTCTAAGGCGTCATGCCCCAAACAGCCATCCCTCAATGCGGTGAGAATCTTCATACTCTCCATCCCTTTCACTAAACTTTCGGGTGTCTCAGGACGATCTGTGGAGATAACTTATGGGAAGCCACGATAACGTCAGTAGGGGTCTCATAGTGGCTCCATGTGGAACAATGCTTCGGGTGGTACACTCCCATCCCGTTCTAATGTGTCAATAACTTCGATACTCTCAATCGCACTCCATAATGATCAATCACTCGGCAGAAACTTGTTTGCCCTTGCAAATTGCCCAGCATACTGCGAAAGCGAGTGGGAATTTGATATACTCCCATTTTTGGGTGCTATCAAGCCGCATTCAAACCCACCTGGGACGCCTTTTTGTAGCCAACTAATAATGGAGGGGTTACATTGCTTGAAGCAACCTCTCAATTTCGATGCACCTTGGGAACCTACTCCCTGACTCCAACATCTGCCATTGCTGCCCAACGAGTCTTTTAAGGGTTCAAGCTATGAATGGCGCAGTCCTGGAGATCATGGAGATCATTCGGGAGTTCTGAAGCAGGGAGATCACGGAAAGGCCAAATACAACCGGGAACGATTTCATGATTGACTTACTGTCGGACGGCTAGCGCGAGAAGTCATGCCATGCCATGCCTGTCCTACACAACGCAAATCTTAAGTACTGTACATCATGCTACGACGGGACGGGATCGACTTTGGACGGCGAAGCCGCTTCAACCTAACAAGCGACATTATCGATGCAAGCCCGCGGACCGTTTCGATTTACAGCCCGCCAGGGGCAAGCAGCCTGTGGGAGTGGTGGCTTCTTGCATGCTTCCAGAACATGATTCCAATTTGCGCGTATCTTTCCATGCGTGGTTTATTTTTGTATGCTGTGATATGCCTGCACTTCGAGCAGCCGAGCCCAATAATGTTCAAAGCATGGCCCGTGTAGGTAACAAATATCCGAGTGGCGCACTCTCCTCGTGGGATAGGACATTTACGGGCGGCAGGGACCTGGACATGGGCATTCATGGTAACCTTAAGCACCCAGCACTGTCCGCCAACGTCACTACGAACCGTCTTTCAGCCCCTTTCGTTCTCATGACATAGATGTCCAGCGAACAAGAGTGGCTACGAACCATCGGCCCAACTTAACCGGCTATAGTTCTATGTGTAGAAGACCAAAATTTGGCATCCCTCGCTGATACCCTTCTAGATGATGACAATCTGCACAGACCATTTGCTTGGGCACTTCCTCTACCTTAGGAATTTCATGTCCCTGTTTTGCGTTGATTGCAGACTCACGGGCGTTACTTACCCATGATACGGATTTCCTGGACTGTGGAAAGCAATATCGTGCCGTCACCAAGTTGTCAACCCTTGGCCATTCCGCTCTACTTTGCCCCGAGAACCGTCATGGCAATATCCCGGGGCCGGTTTCGGGTCTTAGACGAGGTGTTTTGAAATGAAGATTGGACTTAAGCGGTCTGTGTCCAATGCCCTGCGCGTTCACAGTGGCCTTTTTTGTCGGCGAAGATCTGCTGTCGCCAGGTGAGGCCAAGGTCAAGCGAGAGAAGAGACTGTCAAGGCGCGCGCAAGGCTCTCGGTCTGCGCCTCTCTCGTCAGTGCACCCGTGGAACCCACCTATGCCCGTCCTTCGAGATGCTTCCCAACTCACGTATCTTCGATCATCGCCGCCGGAGTTTGATGTCAGGAATAACCGTCCTGACAATCCGGGCTGAGCGGTGGAGCCGTGCAGTAAGTTACCTTATCCATCAGACCCCACACGAGATCATGATCATCGTCTAGGCAATATCAGAGATGTCAAAGAGGCGGTGACAAGACGCCTCAATATAGCGGCAAACAGACACCCAGCTATCGCCCTCCTGACACGTCACTGCATGACGGTATCTCATTAGTGTCGAGACTCGCGGTCGGTCCGTATCTAGAGGCACCAGGGAACGGCGGTGGCCAACGTTTATTTTTTCTTGATCATCTCAATCCAGCATTGTGAGATTCGGTGTTTTACCACTGGCCATTTAGAGGCTCCGAGAACCAACCAACATCTAGCTCGGCGACAGCCTTGAATTCCGCCGCTATGGCGGGAACCCGGCACGCACCGTCATCGATGGTCTAGATAGCTCACTAGTTAAACCGCTACGCCGGCGCTTTCATGCAACAAATGTATTACAGTACGCAGGGATATTTGGCGTCTTAAGCCTCACCTTTGAATCGGCGCCAGACTAAGGACACCAGAACGAACCCCACAGGACCTAGAACGTGTCAAACACATCTTGACATGACTTGTAAGCTGAAGTCCTTTAGCCGTTTGAAAAGACCACGAGGATGTTTGATAGCAAAGGCCGAATGGACCCGACGGGCAATCTTGTAGTACCGACAGCATCTGCAGCTTGCCGTGGTCACCGTTATTAGGGACCACATAAGGTCCAATGGGATAGGCTGTCGATGCCGCTTGTTCTCCTCCTCTACTATCCATCAACCCCACTACTCCATGAAGTTCATCTGCCAATCCTCGTGTCGGGTACGCTAATTTCTCACGACGGCAACAGAGATGAACGGTTCTTATGTCGCAGCTCGTGCTCTGTAGCCTGGTTCGCTGGAGTCTAGCAGATAAAGTGAGCAAATCACGGAGATGTCTTCACGGCTACAGCAATATGTTATAGCATCTTCTTATTCGTGTATCAGACCTAATCATAGCTTCTCCACGGGCGTGCCACGGAGTTATGGAGACTTGCGACATCAGAAGTCGGAGAAGCATTGACTTGATAGGACCCCGCTCCACAGGACAGTCAGGCAGACGACATGAGCGGAGCATCATGTGAATGTCAAGAACCTTGTTTATTGTTCACAATAACAAGGGGAATTAATGCTCAGGCTTCTGTCAAGCCAAAGCAGTCCGTACTTCCTCCAGACTGACCTTATCGGAGTTCTGGTCTTTGTATGGCATTGGCACCCGTAAAAAGCCCAAGCTGGAAAACCAGTGGGCAATCCGTCGGCATTGGCGTCCCTGTCGACTGACTTTACTCCGCTAGAAGTCCCAGCGATCAACGAATCTGGACCTGCAATTCCACATCCTTGTCTCCATAGATTTGGTGTCGGTACTTGCAGGTACAGTGTACTCTCAGAGAAGGCGCCTCCGACTTTCCAAGTCGGAGGGTTTCTTGACGCCTGATATCCATGGATCATGATGGATGATAAGCCATCCTAATGACATCGTTGCAGAGGATCTGCCCAGGTGAGCGATTTCTGCCATCATCAGGAGCCGGTAGCCCGAAAGAAGCCGCGTATTTTAGACCTCCAAGGCCAGATTGGATGATCGGTCAACCGTTAGAGCCTGGGGGCGGGGCCTTGGGTTCCAGGTGGAATGAATTCAGTCACCAGTGGCCTGTCTTCTGGGCACTGTGATGGAGTGTGTCTCACGTCCGCAGGCTTAAATCCTGCCGCTGACAAAGAAAGATACTTACGACATGCGGGGCTGGGACTTGATAACCAGGTACAACAGCAACTTGTCGCTGTGCTGTGCGCGCATGCAGGTGCCATGAGGTGCCCCCCTTCGACATTCCGCACTGACGATAATTGATGAGCCTCTTGGGACGGAGCTTGCAGGACCTGAAGCTCGCAAACTCGCGGATTATTGCATGCGAAGATACGGCACCCAACGGAAGGCTGCGATCGGCAAGCAACTCTCAACAACGGTCCTGAGACGGGCAATCAAGCGATCCTGAGATCAAAGGACGCTACGTTACAATGCGGCCGCGATATCTTATTAACATGAAGGCAAACGGGCGAGGTTTTCATGCGGCACATCAGTCGCTAGCCGTGCAAGAACCAGTGACCTGGTATGACAGCCCTCTTTGGAAGGGACCTGCCTCATGCTTCTTGCTTTTTCATAGTAGATTTAGAGACACAAGATAGCTTCCTAAGCTGTCCGTTCGCGAGGCGGAAGGCGGCGCACCTCCAGGCTGCGCTCCTCTCGGCTAACAGAAAGCTTTGCTGCTCGTTTCTGAGATCTCCAGGGCTAGGGGTCTACCTTCTGGCTCTCATTTTGGCCAGTCACAGCTGCGCCCTCGCGAGCCGATGGCTGCCCACCACCCAATCCGACGATCCCAGAGGGTGTCCTTTAGCACTTGCGTTAGCTCTCTTCACTCTGAGAGTCGTATGGAGGACAACTGGGAGAACTAGTGCGTGTCCTGACCTGTGGTGGTGGTGTAGTGCACCCTTGCCGACCATGCTTGGTACCTTGCCTGTCACTGCCAGAAAGGCCAACCCCCCCGCTCCCCTCTAGCAGCCCTGATCCTGGCCGCGGCCATGGGCCATTTCACCGACTAGAAGATGAAATTTTACAAGCTCCCGACAGAGAAAATGAGGCCCCGCCCTTCGGTCCCAGCCAGCAGCCAGCGGTTGGCGGCCACACCACCTTTGGCCCATCCCGGACGCGCGAGACCCGGGAAGAAGGCCATCTCCCACAAGCCTCAGTGGCGGCCGTGACCATAGCCGTGGTCCTAGCCCCACCTGTGTGGTACTCTCCTTGGGCGCAGTAGTTAGTGTAGATTTGCTTTTCTGGTCCGGCTCAACAGGGCGGAGAAGAGCTCCAGGTCGCGTGGTGAGAAACGATCACCTCAGTCACGGAGAAGAGTGGACGAGGGCGGTGATGAGACGGATAGATGGTGGGATTAGTCGATACCACATCCGCTTCTCGGTCAGCACAGCCATGAGTAAGTGAACAAACAGTGCGGTCGACGGTGCGTTATAGCATGAGCTTCCTGTTATCGATATCACGTCACCTAGATTAATAGCACTTCCCGCCGCCAAGAAAGCAGCATGTGTCATGGGTGAGAGAGGTAGAGACGCGGGTAGAGTAGGCATTCGAAGCTCTGGGTGAGTTTTGAGCTGTACCTCGTGCTGCCTGCCGTCATTGCAATCCGAGGGGAGGTGAAGAGCCAGAAAGGTACTTCACCGCACAAAGAAAGCTTCACAGTGAGCGTGAGCAAACCTGCCTACCCTAGCTTAGGTTTCCGGAGATCGCGTTTCCTCAAGCTGGTAATTCTCCCTTGGTAACTCGAAGAGGTGCGCAGGAAGAACAAGTACCTACCTTGCCTCCCCTCTCTTCTTCCTCCGCCCTTTCCCTTCCTGGTCGCTTACAGTAAGAGTACCTGCCTTCCATGTGTGAAGTGCGGTACGAAACTGAGGTACCAAGTCTACCTAGTCGAGCCCCTCTCCTCATCCATCACTTCTCACCTCCCAAGCAACTCACTTGTAAATACGCTTGGGATAGTGTACTGTACGTAGGACGGGTCCAGCTACTTCTCCTCCATCCCAGGTACCTTATCATCTCCGCGTATCTCTTTCTCCGCTCAAGCTTCCTTGGTGCTGGGTCGGATCGTGTCCTCCACTCCGTTCGTACATAGCCTTGCCATTTCATTGCTTCCTTCGACAAGATCGCGCCGTTCTGAGGCTACCGGCTCGCGACAGCCTCATCTGCTTGGGGTCAATGCGATCAGTTCTCAAGAACAGCAATTCCTCACAGGCTTGGCGGTCGAGGCTCAACTTAAAAGGGCGAGACCAGGAGAGTGCACGTTTCGCCTCATTACCGTCCTCAGCGGTGGCCCAATCAATTGGATCCTGGCAGAAACGTCCGGGCACGGATGTACGTATGTATGTATGT
>NW_006921324.1:0-5750 GCF_000392275.1 Phaeoacremonium minimum UCRPA7 | reverse complement strand
ACCATAGCGTAGCTTGCTTGCCGCAGCTACCACCTCCTCTCCTCCACACGCAAGCAGAGCTCATCCACCAACGAGGTTGACGACACGGCGGCCTGGCGGCGTTGCGAGTTTCCGCATCCTAGACCCTTTGGCTTCCCTCCCGTAGTAGAGACGTTTCCATTTGCTGCGCTTTGCGACTTAGATCGGCCACTACCTGTGTCTCGTCTGCGTACTGCTGTTGCTGCTGCTGCTGCTGCTGCAAGTGCTCCTCACTTGCTTTCCCCACCGAGCACAAGCAGCAAGGAAGGTGGTGCCACATACCTTGGGGAGCAGTCATTGTCGACGGAGCCTCTGTGGTGTTGCCCTCTGTGCTTCTTCTGACTGGATCCGGGAGTGTCTACGCAATTGCCACGACAAAACTACGCTTCGAGAGAAGACAAACACGCGCTGGCGGAACGCCAGACACGAGGACTACCTTGGAGGTGATCCACAGACTTACTTCTCTCGATCCCCACCCATCGTCGCCTCTCGCTGCTCCACCCCATGTTCTTGAAACCCTGGCCCCGTCTACTCAACTAGCTCCCTGAGACGGTGCCCTTGGCAGGGTCGATTACCTCAATTGGGTCGTCCCAAAAGGCAAAACGTTTGTCTGGGTCAAATACCAACGGCTGACCGTCTTTTGCCCGCCCGTCCCTGCGCGCGAATTGGGCTTTTGACTCGCTCGTGCCTACCTAGACGTACAACCACACAACCTACCTGACCCGGACCTTGAACCTCCTCTCCCATCGATAATTCTCTCAGCCTTTGACCTCCCCCCACTCCCTTTCCCCCGGTACTGTTCCAGGTGAGAGGAAAAAGCAGAGGCGATTAACTTTTGCCGTCGGTGCCCAACTGCTGATCCCCCGAGTCCCTGTGCCTGGCCTTGGGCTCTTCCCGACGCAAAGCCGCCGAGCTTGGAGAAACATACCGAGGGCTGATTCAAGCTCCCTCACCTGGCCCTTTCCGCCAATACCATTGCCAGAGGGTCGGATGTCATCATAGACCAATAGTACTACCAGCTGCTCTAGGTTTTGCTCGGACTGAACCCTGAGACCAGCTACGTACTGCCGCGCCAGACAACGTACCTGGCCTGGCCCGTGAAAGGTTGGAGTCTTCCCAGAGCGCGACTCCATGGCCTCCACAACCGCGCTGGTTGCCTGACCGTCTCTGCTGGCTGACCTCTCGCCTTAACTCTTGTATTCATGTACATATATACTCGCAAGCATGGACCAAGGGCATGACAACAAGCGACCTCGTCTCTCGACTGGTCCATGGTCAGCGGGTCCCTCCCATCATGGCCATGGTCCGCTCCCCCATCCTGGGACACCTTTAACAGCCGCTCACCCTCCCGCGCCGCCGCCTCCTTCACAATATCAACCTTTCCACCGTCCTCCAGAACCTCCACCGCCTCCGCCGCCTCAACACTTCGATGACCGTCGTCAACATGAATCTGGACCATACCCTCCAATGCAGGACCGACCTCCACCTTCGCCGGCGCATCCTCACTACCCCGAGTATCCTCCTCGGGATCCCATCGTGAAGAGAGATCCAGGCGAAGACGCCACGCTTCCGCAACTGCGCCGGCCCAACTCGACCGGCAACGCACCAGAACTACCGATACCACCTGGAACACCACATGGTCCGCTTCCCCAGGCGCACATGGAGGACCGAAGACACATGAGTTTCGACAACGGACCACCGCCGCCGATGTATCGGCACCCAAGCTATCCTCCACCGACGCCCGTACAACAGCACCCTGTCCCATACGAGCAGTCAATGTACCATCAACCCTCAGGGGGACCCGATGGCTTATATCCCATTGCATATGCCACTACAGGCAAGCGGAAGGCGCAGCGAGCTTCTCAGGTATGTGTGCGAGTAAGACTATCACAAAGTCGTTGTTACTAATACTACCGAATGTAGGCTTGTGATAGCTGTAGACAGCTTAAAGCAAAGTGTGATGAGTTGAAACCCTGTAAGAGTTGTAAAGAGAAAGGGTTTGAATGCAAATATCGAGATCCTGTTCCGAAACAGTAGGCGTCCATCGTCAAATAATTTCAATCCGTATAAGCTAACGCACAACTAGACAAGATAAAGCAACAGCAGATATCCTTGATGGTATCACAGGTCTGCGCGAAATGATGTCGGATGGGCTACGAGGGGTTGAACAGCGCTTAGGACAGCGCATAGCCATTGTTGAAAATGCCCTTAGGTCGATAAACCCATCGCTGGCTATTGACGCCCCACCTCCGAGCAACGAGATTCATCGTTCATATGCGGAGGTTGTGTCGCCAGTGCCAGCAGAAGGCGAAGACGCCTTCTCCTCATCACCGGGAGATGTTACAACTGTTGCCGAGCCACCAATTGATCCAAATGAAGCGGCGCAGACGATGCGTCAGATGGCGATGGATGAGGACGTTGACATGGCGCCTGGACAGCCAGTCCCTCCTGGAAAACCAGCTATGCCTGCAGATCACACTACCCCTGCCGGGTTTCTCTTGACGTGGCCGTCGATAAGGGAAATGCTTGATCCTCACCTACAGGCAGAAAACATCAAATACGTTGAAGATTACCCTCGGCGTCTGGAACTGAAGCGGGGTCAACTTTCTCTCTTTGGCCGCGGTGAGGGCCACGATATGCGCCCCATAGACAGGGATGGCAACACCGATCAAGGTGATATCCCAGACGACGTCTCTGTTTCTGACTATCCTTCGTCACCTTCACAAACGACTGATTGGGGTTCCATTGGGGGGATGACTCCGCCAGGCATGCCGACCGAGTTTAAGCACACGGTGTTGAAGTCAGATGGCAATCTAGACTTCGATGAGAGCAAGGTCTGGAAATATTTGACGAATTACGAACAACACATCCAGAATATGCATCCAATTTTCATCCCGAAGGAGCTACGCGCGATGGTACGAACTTTCCTCGACAACATTGCTGCCAGCAGACCCGCCAAGCCTGCACCTGTTGCAAAGTTCGCCCAAGCCGAGCCTTCTCCACCGATCGATAATGAGAGGAAAAGAAAACGATCGCCGGGTCCAGAGGGCTCTGGTCAGCTTCCTCCGCATGGAAGGAGAGGCAAGCCTCAGCGATCCATTCAGACAGCGCTCGTGCTTCTGGTCTTGGCTTTGGGAAAGATCTGCGGAGTTAGGGATAGACGGCTTCCTGACGTTGGAGAGCCTGATATTCCAGCAACACAGGGATCACCTGTGGTTCGGAACGGTCATGCATCGTCTCCAAATCAGACTTCACCGCCCTCTGGATCACTCTCTCACTCCTCAGGACTACCATCTCCTAAAGAGCACGATCGGATGCTTCCTAGTCGACGCTCGTCCTTTCAAGGCAATGCCTCAAGCTCTTATGCTCCAACAAGCGCTGTCTCGCCTTCACCAACAAGAAAGAATTACGAATCCATACCCGGCCTTGAGTATTTCGCATTCGCGACGGATATCCTTGGAAACCAGTTCGGTGGCACAACATTAATGCATGTTCATGCTCACATTCTTGCTTGCTTGTACTATGGGCAGCTAGGCCGGGTCGTGGCAAGCTACCAGCATATTAAGCATGCAAGCAGCACACTCATGATCAATATTTCTGGGTAAGGGACTGCTCTCTTGAAGTGACAAAACGACATGCTAAACACCTGCCAGATCTCTTGATCGACTTCAGAAGAGCCTACCTCGCTTTGCAGTCGGCAAGCGAGACAATAAGATCGCATTTGCATTTTGGTCCTGTCTACAGCTGGAAAGGTAAGTTGCCCCGAACACCCGCATGTATATCATTGACTAACCGATTCAGTGACATTCTGGCCGAGCTCAACCTCCATCCCTCAGGTCTCCTCGCATACGAAGAAGCGATCCCTTGGCCTGATGCAAATTGGGTAATCAAGGAGTTCGAACTCTCGGACGCCGTTGTTCACAGCTACCTTGCGCAGTTGTATCTGCGGAAGAGGTTGAACGATATTCACGGACTGCTTTATGATCCGGCCAAGCAGAAAGCAATGATGCTTGATGTCCCTGAAGACAAATCAATAATCGATCACATAGAACAAGTTTTGCTTCATGAGACATCCTGGCTGCATCCAAGTTATCAATTCTCTCCAGAGGATCCCCCTTCAAAAGACATACTCGCCGCACGCATTCGCGCTAAGTTCTGGGGCGCCCAAAACATCACTTACCGGCCATTTATCCGCCAAATCCTCTACTTTTCATACAATCGAAGGAACATCATGCAGAGCCCACAGGCTATTACGGGCGATATCTCGAATGATGGCTCTGTGCCTCACATCAATCCTACAGCTCGTACCGTTACCGATATACATCCGAGCATCCTCGAGTATGCTAAGAATGGCATTAACGCTCTAATAAAGAGCACTGAAGCTTTCCACAATCTCGAGGACAAGCGCTTCATCATCACCAATGTTTTTGGCACGGCACATGCGTAAGATTCCGCTGGCACTACTATGTTTTGAACAACTTGGGGACTGACTTGAATATTAGGCAATGGGGCAATCTCATAACATTAGCTGCCGTTTTTCGCGATCCGATTCTTACACGTTACATTGACGAGGGAAAGCTGAGGGAGCTTTTCAGAAGGACCATTGACTTCCTTGGTGTGGTAGCATCGTCGACAAGTAGTATAGCTGTCGACAGGCGGATCCTCAAGAACCTGGAAAGAGATCTCTGGAGAGACATGGATCCCAGGACAACTTCGAGTTTCTCCAGCCAAACCAGCGGTGGCCCTCCCATGACTCCTGCTGGCCCAATGCTGCCTGGTATGCAAGCCCCGAGCACACCGGCCGACGGCTTCGCGCACCCTGGTCATATGCAGATGTGAGGATCATCGAGACTACTAGCAATCGAAGGTGGCATGGCTCCGGTTTTGGTAATAATGATCAAGTGTTGGAAAGACTCGTGCCGTCTCTTTCTGCTTTGAAAACCTCAGACTTGCACCACACAACATACTGGCATCAGGCGTTTATTTCGACATTCTTCTTCAATTTCGGCGTTTATTGGTTTAGTGAGCAACATGGGAGCATGGCAGTGCGGCATTTTCATGGGGTACGAGCAAGCATGTAAGGTGGTGGCGGATGGACATCGCTTGCATTTTGTTCGTCTGGTGTTTTGCTTGTTTCAGGGACGCTAAATTCAAGTGCGACTATCGTCAACATCATCTACAACAAGAAGATACCTCAGCATTACGGTTGGGTCGCCCCAACCAAGCATCCCTACCGGACAAAGACTTCTAGGTCTAATATTCTCCTGCGGCCATTCTGGCTCGTGAGCTACCACCGCCTGCCAACTCCTTGAAGCTCTGGTACAGCGGCGTCTCTCGTTCAAGATACCCTCAAACCACATCGATACCAAAACAAATTTATCCACATGCAAGAACACTTTTAACAGCGTCCCAATGACGACAACCCAGAGTTGCATAGAGACGAATCAACGCGGGTGCGAACCCAGCCTTAACTCTATTTTCCTTTTGTCATAATACTACCAAACAACTATTATCTACACCACCACCATTGGTGTCAGTCGGGCGAGTCGGAGGAACTGGATCAACGGTCTAACCATGAGGAGCATAGCATGCTTATGCTGCATTCAGCCCAAATCACACCCTCTGCGTTTTATCTTTTTGTTTCCCCCTTTTTTTAAGTACAACCCTTTAGGGAGGGAGTGGAGGAGATACCCGTTTCCTTGGGTCTTCCGTCGAGGAGGACCGCGACAACA
>NW_006921323.1:0-1757 GCF_000392275.1 Phaeoacremonium minimum UCRPA7 | reverse complement strand
TATTTATTTTCTTTATCTATGGTAAGCTTAAGATAATGTCTTCTTTCTAATTAGATATTATATAAAAGAATATAGTCTTTTGTTTATATCTTTCAATATTGATATTAATATATAATACTTCTTTAATACTTTTCCTTAATATCGAATTAATAGTATATAAGTCTTAAGATATAATTATAATATATAATAAGCTAAGTCGTTAGAATACTTGATTAAATATAATAGTATAGTTTAAACATTTAGAATTAACAAAGACTTTAATAAAATAAAGTCTATTTAATCTTAGATTAATCTAGAATGAATTATTATCTATCTTATACTTTATAGCCTCCTACTTTTTCTTAGCTTTCCTTTGACGCTTCCTCTCACAACTTTGAGTAGAAGCTACTCTTTTTCTAAGTCTTCTGTTTGCTAATTAGGGTTAAGATTATCTTCTTTTAGCTTTAGGCTATACTAAACTATATATTGATTGACTTTGGTGGCTGGATTGTAAGTAAGAAGGTAAGGGTAAACAACCTTTTTATAAGTAGAGTCTTTATATCGAAAACAATAGTTCTCTTAAAGCTTCTTACTAATCTCTTTAGAAGAGATTTATCTTGTTTAAATAGCCTTTCTTAAAGAAGGTTTTGCCATCTAAATTATAACTTAAGGATGATTAGATAGTTTTCAATCTATTTAGTCGAAAGAATTCTTAGTTGTTACTATAATAATAGTCTTTCGTAAGCCTTACTATATAGAATCTCTTATAGTTTTATATCTTCTTATAAATATATTTAATTTATCTATTTTAGATTCTATTTATTATAGGATTTAAACAAAATCATTATATAGAGTAGGTAGGTTTAGAAGATAGACTAAAACTACCTTTAATCGTTTATTTAGTACTTTTTCTAAGTAGTTGACCTAAATAGTATCATACTAATTTCCTCTTTTATTATCAGCTAATTCCTTCTTAAATTTTGGTAAGAATATAGTAAAGCTTTCGTTTTCTTATTATTTTAAATCTCTTAATCGATCAATTACTTAGGCTTATATATTTAGGTCTCTATAATATTCATAAAGGTATTCTAGATATTGATTAGGATTATAAGCTCTATCTAAACCTTCTTTCTTAACAAAAGCTATTATCATATTTTATAGGAGTTTTCCTAACTTTAAATAAATATAAGTAAACCGGTCTTAAATGCTTTCAATAGCTATTCTATCTACTTTCAATTTATTCTTCATTTCTCTAAACCATGCTTGGAAGGTATTTTATATACCTTCAAATTTCGGTAGGTTAGAGAGAGTAGCTTTCTTCTTTCTTAGTTTAAAGACTAGGCCTTCATTAGATAGTATACTTATAATACTCTCTATTTTAGTCTATCTTTTAACTTTTAGTTATCAAATTCTTTCTTTAAGCTGACTAATCAACTTTACTACTATATTTTATATGGTTCCTTCGATAGAAAACCCTTCTATATTATAGTCATCTATAATTTAATAAATATTCAAATATTATCTTATTTATAGAGTTTGTATGATTATCTACTGTCTAATCTCTTTCGTATGATTATTCTAACTGACTAACTAACTAACTAACTAACTAAAATACTACTTTATAATAAGTAGTAGCCTCATTCAAACCTACTATTATCTGACAGTAATCGTTAACATTCTTTCAATAGTATAGCTTAAATGAATATCTACGCTTCTATATCTAATCAGTATAGATTTATATAATTAAGTCTAAAAAGAAGTTAAATTATAATATAATA
>NW_006921322.1:179350-224706 GCF_000392275.1 Phaeoacremonium minimum UCRPA7 | reverse complement strand
CTGAAGCCATCATGTAGGGTTCACAACCTGTGACATAAGTATAGCCTTCCCTCACCCATATCTTACCAGCATATATAGCTATAATCGTGTGGGTATGATATTCTTTTTCGTAAGATTATATATACTATAAAAATGATTTTTCTTAGTTAGATTTATGTCAAAATTAGGTTATCTGATTTTGATAGATAAAAAAGCTTTTTTTAGCATATTTTATAGTATCTTACAATATTTTATATATATATACTGACTTTTCTATAAGTTTACTTATTGTTAGATCTATATATAATTGTATAGATCTTCTTTAAGCTTTTATGTATCTATATATTCTTTATCCGTTAAGTAGTTAAGAAAGCTTAAGTTAGTCTAACACTATTTTTTATAGTTTTATACTAGCTAGTATAGACTAGTACTAGTATAATGGCTTATAAGACAGCTATATATAAGACTGTAAAAGCTGCTATAGACAATAAAAATTGTAAGAAGTAGAATAAGCCTTTATATATAGTTGAGAAGGCTTATATTAAAGCTTTATAGCTTAATATAGCTAAGATTGACTCTATTAAGGAAATGATATTTATATATAATAATAAAGAGATTGTTTTACCTACTAACCTTGACAAACAGCCTAAGGATAAGGTTATAGTGACTGGTTAGATACTTAAAAACATTATAAAGAGCTTATATAAAGATATATAGAAGATCTTACTTAATACTGACGATATATATATACTTTTATCATTCAGTTTCCTTAGTATAGTATTGATCAAGCTTATATAGATTCTTATACGTAAGATTGATCTTAAGTCTATAGTTGATAAAAATGGTTATATTATTATATCCTTAATTAAGAAAGATTATCAGTAGTATATATCTACCTATATTAGACATTTAGCATAAGAACTTTTATAGTCTAATATAAGATTATATAAGCTAATATAAACTAGGTTTGACTTTATATATATTAGTATAGATTATTATAATAACTATAGAAATATATACGTTAATAATCTTTTTTATATATATATAAGCGACGCTGGTTATACTTAGGATAGTATATATATCTACTGTCAGTTTCGTTTATAGGTTAAAAGATACTCTTATAAGTTAATATAGTTTCTATAATAGTATATAGATTTATACTAACTTATATAGTCTTAACTATATTTAAGTCTACTATAAAGTCTTTTAAATATACTTATGATAACGATAATCTAGAGTCTCTTCTTAAGTACAATTTTCCTTTTAAGAAGATTAAGCTTATATAATCTTCTATTCTAGCTATATAAACTTCTTTAGAAACTAACTTCCTTAGTTTTATAAGTAATAATGTTCTTTAAGCTTTATAAGATGCTGTAAAGCATGAGTTGACGATGTACTATAACGAGTAATCATATATAATGATATAAATGACTATATAGATGAGTACTAGGCCTTTATAGGCTGATATATAACCATTTAGTTAATATTCTTTCGTTATAATAATATTTTGACTTTATACGATTCTATATATCTTTGTTTAGCTTTATTTAGCCTAGTATATAATCTTATTAGTTTTGGTTAGCTTAATATAAACTTCTACCGCTATAAATATACTTATTAGAGAGAATCTTACTTTTTTGCTTTCTTTACTTACCTTTATGGTATTATATTTTAGATGATACCTTTACGTTGAGAAAATACTATTCTTATACTCTTTAAAATGGCTTTATACTAACTTATATTATAATATATATGTCTATATACTGTTATTTTGTTATATAAGCTATTTTTGATAATCTTTACCTACAAAATCTTTTCTTAAATTTAAATTTACAACTTTATATAAGCTTATTTTTGGCAAATCAATATTGATTATATCTAACTATCTGTCAATTAATCTTAATTAGTATTAAGATACTATAAAAAGCTTATTAAAAGATGGCTAAACAATTACTAAAGTATATAAATATATTTAGATTTTTATACTAATAAACTTTCAAAAACATACTTTGATATACTGAATTTAGCAATAAGAGTTTAAGCGTTAGAAGCGTATAAAGCTATCTTCTAAATTATAAGATAAGATAATATTAATGTTTTATAAATTTGGTTTATTAGATCAATAACTATTTATATACCTTTATAACAAAAAGTATATAATATCTCTTTATAGTATTTTCTAGATTCGAAAATAAGTAGGTATATTCTGTCGATATAATAATTTAAAAGCTTTTTAATTGATAATTATTAAAGTATAACGCTATTTTGAGACTAAATCAACTTAAGATAATCTAGTATATAATATAAAAAAAACTTATTTCTATATATATATTCAATAACAACTATTTAATATTCTATAAGATTCTTTATAGACAATTTATCATAAATTCTATTTAAGCAAGATTAAACAATATCGATAAAAAGCTTATTAACGCTATATAGGTTAGACTTATGATAGACTAAACTATATTTGATCAATTGATAGATATTATAAATTATAATAATAAAGAATTAAGATTTACGCTAAAATTAATATATATTCTTGATATATTATATGATTTTATATAAAAGTATCTACTTTGACTATATAATCTATTTTGGCTTAGTATATCAATATTATTGGTCGATATAGCTTTATACTTACTCGAATTCGAATAGATTAAGGAAAAGAAATACCACTTATAGTAGGAGCTTATTACTGGCTTATATCTACTAAACTAAAGTCAATCCAATTTTAATAACTTTAACTATCTTCTTTCGATAATATATAATCGTTTATAGAAGAGTACTTAACTGGATCTTCTTTAATTAAGTCTTTAGATGATAACTTAGACTCTTTATCTTTATCTATAGTCTCTTTTAGAGATTGCTAAATATATAAAAAGAGTATATAAAATATTAAGATTAAAAGCTGGTAGAGTTAGTTATATAAAGGGTATATACTCTTTTAGCATATAAATACTATCTTTTATAAAGTTGTAAGATAGTATACTAATAAGTAAAAAAAAATACTTTTTTTAACTATTAGAAAATAATCTTTTCTCTACTAATAACTTAGCTAATCAAATTACCTTACTATATATCTATATACTATAGCTTTGTTTAGACTTTGTTAGGTTTATATAGCTTTAGAATGTTCATTCTATCTATAAATAAACTTATAAAGAGTATATTGTTTTTAAGATTCTTTATATACTTTATTATATACTTAATCCTATTAAAGTAAGAGACTATAAAGTTTTATTAAACCTTAAGTGATAAAGATCTTTCAAAAATATTATTAACTAAGATAATATTAACCTTAATTAGTATCTTTTATTTAATATAGAGTAAATCTACAACTATATCTTTAAGACTTTTGGTAGAATTCTACTATAGATTTCTAAAAATCAATATGATAACTTATACTTTCTTTAGTATAATATTCTATAGTATAAATTACGATAGTATATTAACCAAAAAGCTTAGCTAGAGTTTATACTTCTCTTATCAACGTTAGAAGGTAAACAATATATTCGACAATTCTTTAAACAGAATAAAATAAAGTTAACTAGCCTTAATATTGAATCAAAGGCTAAAGAAAAGACTATCTTAAACTATATCTAAAGAAATAGCTAGTAACTTAGTTATTCTTATCTAATCATACTTAATTTATATTAGTTATATTTAATATATTAAAATTCTTTTCTACTTAATTATCTTCAAACTTTAATATATTCTAATAACTTTACTTCCTCTTAAGACTATAATTAGTCTAGTATATACTTATCTTAAATACAACCGATTCCTTCTTAACAGTACTTTACTATACTGTTGGTTCATCTTCTTTGAATATTAAGGTAATTTTAATTTTAACTTTGATCTTTTTAGCTATAATCTTCTCTTTACTATCATTTCTTTAGATAGCTTCCTTCTTTATATAAAGGTTTGACTTTAATCCTACTTTCTTAGCTTTAACTTTTGCTTTATCAACACTTATAGATATTATATTTGCTGTTAACCTACTTTACTTTTTATATTTAGCTTTATTTATACTTTTTTATAAGCTATCATTATCAATCTTTGATATAGAATCTTATATATTATTGTCTAGTTTCTTTAAGCCTTTAGCTTTAGGTCTTCTATATTATAGGATTGGAATTTCCTTCTTTATAATAAATTATAGAAATAAGGAGGCTATTTACAATCTTTATAAGCTAAATTAAGTATCTTTTGAAGCGATTTAAGCTTAGTCATTTCTATACCAAAGTATATAATACTTAAACTGCCTTCAATAATCACTTTTGCTATTAAAGTTTATTATTCTTTTAAAACCTTCTCTTTAATATTAAATGATCAAAATAGTATAAAATAGAACTGCTTAAAGCTATTATATATATAGTTGAGTATAATTATATAAGCTTTAAATTTCTTATATATCTATATAAGATAGTATTTCTTATATAGAAATCCTTAACCTAACTAGTAGAAATCTACTAAGTATAAATAAAGTCTAACTTATACTATAAGCGACTATATAGTCTTCTTTATTTTTTATATACTCTATAAACGGTCTTTATTGACTATTCTAAACGATTCTTTAATAGTCAAAGGTATAGAAGATATAAAAGTTATCAACTTAAGATAGTTTGTTTATATATAACATATTTTATAGATAGGTTGAAAAAGTATAATTTGTTTAAACGATAAAGTAAGATTATATATAATAGATAACGAAAGTATATACTAAAAGTAGGTAGAAAAACTTAGATTTTCGCTTATAATAGTAGAATAAGACTTATTTACTCTTATATAAGAATATTTGTCTTTATAAGCTAAAATATCTTTGTTATCATTCATTATATAGATGCTTAAGAATCTATACGATTCTATATAACTTTGAAAAATCATATACATTCGTATATAGCTTAAAATCCAACCTACATAATATAATTCTAGGGCTAATCACTATAGTAATATCATCCTCTAAATCAATTGCATCTATTTTTTATTAAACAACTGAATACTATTGGCTTAAAGTACGTACACCCTGGTACTATGGGGTGAATGTATTGACAAAAAATGATTTTGGCATAGTTCGCCTTATCGCCTTCCGTAGATTTGTTTACTTTAGGAGCGTGTCGCGCCTGATTCTGGCTAGGGACCCCTGAAAAGCCGAAGAACCCTGCGTCATTAGTATCCCACTCCTGTGGGAAGCTCCATTTACCCCAGCTTTTAGACGAGCACCATCATCGACAGAATGCGATGTAAAGAACGTGCTGGACATTTCGATGAGCGATTATTGAATCTGAAACTCCTACAGTAGAAATATGCTTAGGTATTATGGGAGAAGTACGTCTAACCTTCAAAGCATACAGCATCATGGGGTATCGTTCATGTCTTCGTCTTCGCATTACTTCGAGGCCGGAAAGGTAGCCAAGAACGTCCTTCAGCATCTTGCATGGGCCTGATGTTCGCGTCTTTCGTCAACTCCTGCCCAGTCAATTGCTTCTCTTTTCTCATCCTTGTCCTTCCCCGGTTGCTGTGCTGCTCCAGGCTGCTCACGTCAATCGTATCTGAGCTTCGGCCTAGACTTGGATTCTGCAGGCACACCTGGCAGCGGCCGGCCACAAGACCTCCTTTGCCCTTCTCGCGGCCACACTCTGCGCAATGAATACCGCACAGGTAGCGTGTGCAGCCAGGCACTCTGCACTCCGGCTTCCAGCCGCAGTCCTGCCCGAGATGGCGATTACCGCACCGGCATTTCTTCAACTTGCACTGGCTCCCGCTGTGGCCCTTGATGCCGCACATACAGCACCGTGACTTGCAGCCCATGGCATTCCGATGCTTGAAGCTGCCCGTGGCGTGTATGTCGCCGCATGGCCGTGAGCAAGTCACCTGGCACTTTGCTGCAACGTGGAACATTGGGAACGGTCCGCATTTGCATCTATTGGTAGGTGCTACCGGACATTGCGGTGCGATGTGTGACTCGCGATTCATCCCCGCCACTGGTTTGCCATTGATGTCAAGGCGAGACATGTCTTCAGGGTTAGGGGCCCCGCAGTATCCACAGGGAAGGTGGCACCTGGAAGTGGTGTGGTTTTTGCTGCAACAGTTGGCGCACAAAAGGGGGACCGGTGACTCTCCTGAATCTCTTGGATTCAATAGGATGGGTCGAATAACCTTTGCTGCCGTACTACTATGGATGCCATTGGGAGTAGCAAGAATTGAATAAGGGTGTCCGTCATCAGCGCATTCATCGGCGAGAACTTGAACACGTACACTTGATAGCTCTCCCTCTGAGGCGATGTCTAGCGCAGGACGTTGAATCTTGGGAATTTTGCTACCTCTCTGGTCTTTATTGAGTGAACTATACCATCGATTAGGCGTCTGGCGGCTTGTTACGCCAGGAGGTGACTTCGATGCAGGGTTTCTAGGGACAAGATTCCAGTCGAACATCTCCGAAATCCTTGTGCGGCTCAGACTTCGTCTTCTGCTACGTCGGTCCAGAGTTGCGAGACTCAATTTCGGAAAGAGAAGATTATCATTCGAGCCAGGAATAAGCCAAGCCAAGCGGGCGGCTGTAAAAGCCGCAGGGGGTGGTTCACTCGCGGCACGCTTTCGAGACCTCCGGCCAGGCCAATTTGTTAGTGTGTCATCGCTCCATTGATTTGTAGAGTATGAGCTATCCTTGCCAAGTTCTCTGTCTGTCCAAGCTCTCATGGTAGAGTTGTACGATGACGGTAATTCCATCCTCCCTTGCCATCGCTCGTGTCCGTCTTCCCATTGTGGAAAGCGCATGCATCTCACAGTCGTCCTCTCCCCAGGCCAAGCTGGTTCTAGTGCGTAACCCATATGATGTAAAGAGAAGAGGTGGAAGCGGTATTGCGCATGGACATTGGCAAGCATGGGCTGCCGTAGCGCAGGAAGAAAGGCTCCGCCATCAAACAGGAAATTTGCCTGTGCAGTGCGAGTTTTGGCTTGGAGTGAGCGTAGAAGCACAGTATCCTCTCCCAGCCACGTCTTATGCTCGGTTTTCCGGGTTGCTTCTTGGAAATCGTTGAAATACTTGACGACTCTAGCACGGCTGCCCCGGGCCGTGGCCCTATTGTGTGTTTGCGCGGCCCCAGGAGAGGCACTCGATGGCGTAGGTAGCGGAGGCCGTCGCGCCTGTAGCCAAAGTCTCAGGGCCGGATCGTCTTGTTCTATATAATGTCGTCGAACAAGATCTAAAGCCAGTTCTTCTACCGTCGCGCGGGGCGCCCAAGGGCCGTCCACAATCAGCTTGAAAGACACTGTCTGCGTTCGTGTGTACGGGAAATCCCAAGCAACATCGACGTTGTCGATCAGCTCCTTGAAAACCGTGATTTCACATTTCTTTCGTAGTTCGGGTTCCCGTGCACTTGACGTAAAGAGCATTTTGCGTAGCAGCTGGAGATCGGCCCGGAGGTGAGGGTTTCCAAACTTGAGACCTGCGAATCCAACAGGGCGAGTGGCCGAGGAGCTGAGCAAGTGGGCGTTGGCCGGATTTTGAGCTGGAGACATGATCTGGGCCATGATGCGGTTCACGAGAAGGTCTCGAGCTGTCAGGCGGCGGTGCTCATACCGTTCAAAAGGTAGATCGGGAAGATCAACGGGATAATGGCGAGTGGCTGTATCGGAATGACTACCCTTGGTCGTGCTTCGAGAAGAGAACTTCCTCAAACCCTCTGACCTCACTTCAGCAGCGTGGGCTGGCTCATCACCAGCCTCCACACGAGCCTCGGCCATCGCCTCGGCCTGCCTGCTCTCTCCTGAGGACGAGGTGATTTAAGGCATGAATGCCCACAATGGCCATAAACAGATCGTTTGTTTGTCTCGACCACAAGCTGGAAAGTCGAGGCTAGCTCTTAGGTAAGCAGATCAGAGTATGTGGCTGACTTTAAAAAAAGTGAGTTGAGGTGAAGGTTGATATTCAAAGTGTGCTGATTACTACGCAGTACATAGAGGCAGTACTCAAGTTTCGTTGACGGTCCGTACAGTAATGAGCATCTTCTAACAGGTGGAGGGAAGTGCCGCTATCATTAGTGGGACTTTGAAGGCAGGGTCCCGTCCCCGGGTGGGGGGCAGGGGAGCTGCCTTAGCGGACCAATCGATAAGCTTACCATCAGAAACAGACCTGGGCAGGCCACGCTAAAGAGCGCTGGAGCCACCATTGGACAGGTGGGGGGGTTCTGCAGAGTTTGGGGGTTTTGCCTTCCTTTGACCGGCGCAAAGCGGGTTGCAGCCTCGTCGGTATTGTTTCTTGTTTTGTTTGTTCTACCTTAGCTCCAACAGACAGAGAGACAAACAGCTTCCGTTTCTCCTGCAAACCGCCTTCTTCTCTGTCGCCAATTATCAAGCTTGACGCAATCAGCAGTCAGTCCTACGCTGAAAGTGACTGTGGTTCATAAACACTTGAAAGCAGCGCAATTCCCCTCCATACCGCCCCAGCATCTCCAATAAGAGCTGCACTGCCGTTGCCGTTCTTGTCGCGATCCACGATACAACCCTCTCGGAGAAGTTTACACTGCCAATCTTTACGTCTTTGCATCTACAGGATGTCTCCTAGCGCCGCGAATAACGACGCTCCGGAGGCTGCCAAGGTCGTCCCCGCCAATCCAGGTTAGCCTTATCTGAATCTCAAGGAGGAAATGGCACGTCACAGTCCACTGACATCGTGTCTAGATCCGTCCGTCGTTGTCACGCCCAAGATCGAGGGCCACTGGACTGTTGAGGAGGTCGTCAAAACCATTCCCACTGGCAAGCCGACGGAGGGCTCGACCTCGCCGCTGCCCTACTTCCACCTTCTCGAGAGACTCAAGACCACAAAGCGTGAGGGCTGGCAGCGGTTCGGCATTGTACGGTAAGATATGGCAGTCCATGGCACATGTTTCATCCTCTCCAGTCGCTAATATCAACACTTCGAGCAGAGGCGAGTCTATCGCGGACCACATGTACCGAATGGCCATGATCTCCATGATCGCACCCCCGGCCCTCAAGGATCGCCTCGACCTGAACAAGTGCATCAAGATGTGCCTTATACATGACATGGCCGAGTCCCTGGTCGGCGACATCACGCCGGTGGATGGGGTTGCTAAGCCGGAGAAGAACAGGCGGGAGGCCACGACTATGGACTACCTGACGACAAACTTGCTCGGGAACGTCTCTGGTGGAGCGGGAGCCGACAATGGCAAGGAGATACGGGCGATCTGGCAGGAGTACGAGGACTCCAAGACGCTGGACAGCCTCTTTGTGCACGATATTGACAAGCTGGAGCTGCTCCTGCAGATGGTCGAGTACGAGAAGCGCGGGGAGGGCAAGCTGGACCTGGGCGAGTTTGCCTACGTGGCCAAGAAGATGGCGCTGGAGGAGATGAGGGCGTGGGCCGACGAGGTCCTGAAGGAGAAGGACGCGTTCTGGGGATCGCGGCCCCATGTCCACGGTGAAGACGGCGTCGAGGGCGGCGTGTCTAAGGAACATGTTCAGGCTCAGGAGGAATACTACGCGCGAGACTGAACGGTTTGGAGATGTCGTGGGTGACACCTTACGATTCCTCATAACCGCGACTGCTGAGGAGCTCAAAGGGATGCAAAGGCGGTCGTCGGATGGACAGAGTGACCAAGAACATGGTAACAAGAGTACGACAGACTGCGATGGGGAAGCGGAGTCTCCGGAGTCTCACGCGGACAGCAGCAACACGAGAGCAATCCAGTTGGATAGACCAGATTACTTAGACGGCGTACTCTTGTCCTCATCAAGGACAGCGCGAAGACTCCATAGAAGAAATAATACATGCCGCAGCTACGCGTGATACTGTCCATAATCTTGGAGTTGTCAGCAACTTGGGGATATCCAATACCCAACTCATGTCTGATTGACTTGATTTCACGGAGGCAATCTTGTTCCGAGTTGAGAAAGGGGTTCTTCCTCTACTGTTTGGCTGCCCCTCTGTTTACTTAGCTAGTCAGGGGAGTGACGCTAGAGCAAGCTGTTCCAGTACACTACAGTTTTGCCGGCGCCCCACGCGTCGGCGATTCCCACAGCAACGGGGAACGGGGAACGGGGATCTCTAACACCCTTGCCAACATTGACAACCAACTAACGTTATTGATAGCCTTGTCATGGTGAAAAGAAGAAGAAGAAGAGAAAGAAGCTCGCCCCAGGCGTTCCGTATCTGAACTGACGACTTCCAGTGCTCCACGTGGGAGGAGAATCTCGATCCGTGCAGGTGGTCGCCGACAACGTCCTCAGGTCTCAGTTCCCCCAGTTCCTTGGCTGTGTATGTACAGCACAGCATCATCGATTGCCGTCATTTCCATGCCAGCCAGCCAGCCAGTCAGCCAGTCGGTGCAGCGAGACACACTACCTGGCCTAGGTACAGCAGACTTGGTACAGCACTGCTCAGCGCGACAAAATACAATACACGGCTCATCAGCGGCGTCGCGTGCGAGCGTGTGTTCGAATAGCTGGTTCTACTAAGCCAACTTAGCACTGCTATTATTGCTGGTGCTGGGTGCTGGTGCTGGTGCTGGTGCCCCTCCCTGCGTTACGCTCTTCTACGTCACGCGGATTCCATTCCTTTTTCCTTTGCCCTCATGCGGCGAGGCACCCGACGCCGCCAAATATCCACGTACTCGTCCCAGCGCCGCCACCTGCCGAAGCTGACCGTGGAGAGAGCTACGGTGGCCGTGAAGAGTGACACCGAGACTGTAACCGACACAGCAGGAACTGCAGTTTCGCTTCAGCCGATCCTCTACCGACCGACCTATCTACATACGTTACCTACCCTAGTTCCCCTCTAACTATCGACCAGACAGCCGACACCAGGAGCTCGAGCCTATCGAGGAAGTCGCGAGTTTGAGACGCCGGCTTTTGTTGAACCTTCTCACCAAGGACTCGAGCCCGGAAAAAGACCGTTATATATTGGTGCCGGTCGATACGGGATCCCTCCGACTACACCATCCCGTCTAAGTCTCTCACGCTGTCGACTGGCCTCGTCTCACCGGGCGACGGCCAGGCTATCGTCGATTCACCCAGCTCAACAATGTCGTTCGCACCACAGTTTCACATGCCTGGAAACTACCACTTCGAGGCGCCCACCTCGCTCAACGCGGGCATCTTCCGCCCTCCCATCTCCCCATCTGCCTCCTCTTACAACCTTGCCAAGTCCACCGGCTCCCTCATCTCCGATGTCTCGACAAACAACACACCAGCGCCTCCGTTGCGGCGGAAACGTACGCACGATGACGCGCAGAGGGAATCACATCTCTGGGCGCCAGACTTGCATGACCCGGGGTCCCCCATGCTGGGCCCAGCGCAAGGGTCGAGAAGATATGTCCTCGCCGGTCAGATCGAGACACCAGGTGCGCAGACGGTCGCCGAGAACGGAGGGTTAGACGATAGCATGTACTCGGACATCGATTATCGCCGTGCCCTGGGGCCTACGAGGGGAGACGATAGCACAGAGTCTCCGTCCGCTCGGCTCGCAAAGCTGCAGATCGGTTCAGGGATGCACGAAGCCAGCCAAACCCCGAATTCTCCTGGTTGGAGCGTCTTCGCACTGAACACTATAGGGGGCGTCGTCGGAAAAGTGTGGGAGTTTTGCAAGGGTAGTGCCTTCAAGGGTTTCTATGCAGGCGGCGGAAAGGGATACGAGATACACGCAGGCGACTCAACACCATCGAATCAAGAAGAAAAGGCGTGGTCCAATGAACACAATGTTCCAACATCTCATAGCAGGATCTCGCCGCGTAGGATGATGAGCCCTCCCGGGGCGTTTCCAGAGCCGGATTACATCTCTTATGCTTACCAAGACACTGGTTTGACGGATATTCCAGTCCGACCGGCTGCGAAAAGGAGACAGCTCAGCGAACAGGATGAACTGCGACGGAATTGGGTTATAGTAGATGAACCATCACCACAGCCCCGAAGCAAGGTCAAGCGAGCTCCCCTAGGCAATACAGCTTCGCCTGCCCCGTCAAGAGCCAGCACAAGACCACAGCCACCACGCTACTCGATGCCAACTTCTGCGTCAGGAAGACGAATAAGTGTACCTGTCTCGAGGTTGAACGTCGCAGAGCAACGGCCTGGTTTGACTAGACGAGCCTCTGCGAGGGTATCACATGCAGGCTCGCCATCTTTGACGTCGCGCGAGCCGGCAAGCTTTGCCCAGCCACGATCCCCAAGGCCCTCCACGCCGTCCTCTGTCTCAACTCGCATACCTCAACCCGCCAACCAGACTCCTAATCCATTCGCTTCGATACGAGCTGCATCTCCACGCCCATCAAGTCGACCGTCTTCTCGACGCTCTAGTATAACTTCCCCGACGAATCCCACCTTCCCTGCCATTTCCAAAGCCGCCTCCAATTCTCATCGTCGAAACACATCCAACGCATCGGCCGCATCCACCGCGAGACGGAAGACGGGATTGGTCGCTGATGACATTGAAGCAAGTCCAAGACTGGACGCAGAAGCGAAACATCTCGCTGCCAAGAAGATCGTGGCCGAGAAGCAAGCTGATGCAAGAATAGAAGCGTTCAACTCAAGGTTGATGGAGATGATTCGTCAAGGGAAGGAAGCCCTCGGGACGACAGTCGAGGTAGACATGGACGAGGGCTGGGACGATGATGATGATTAGTTGGGAAATCACTTGCTGCATTCTACGGGTCTGGCGTTTGCGCTTGGGTGGAACCGTTCAAAATTTTCTTTACGGTATACCCCCCTAAACTGTATATTGGATGGAGGGTTCCCTCAAAATCTAGCCTCGGACTTTTTTTCATGAGCCTTGTTGGCCTGCGTTGTGTCCATTTCTGTGATGTACATGCCGTTACGTATTATAATCAAACCAACGTCACGCTATAATTATCAGCTCAGGTGAACCGCAGACGTCTAATTATCGCATGATCCCAGCTTGTAGGTAGACTTGCTCTCCTTCTGTGAGTTGAGGTTGTTTGAACATTATATAAATAGGAGGAGAACTCTAGCAATTTGAAAGTCTCAGAAACAACTGCCATGCTCTGAGCGTTGCCGAACACAAACAAAACTCTAGTCAGGCGCAAATGAGTAGTAGGCTAGGAGACGTGTTGCGCAGACGTCTTCCTTGGTTGATTGCCTAGCATTTGGAGTCGTAGGAGATCTCGGAGGATCGTCGTGGCGTGCCATTATGCCATCTTTCAATTCGAAGCCGTGACCCAGTGCATCAATGCGCTATAGTCCAGGACATATTGGCTCAAGATAAACAATATGATTGCCATCCGCTGAACAATGCGTGTGGTTCGTCTTAAGCGCAGTGGCACGGCATAGCATTGCTGCTATTAATCAACATGAGCCCGCGACACATCTTCCGCTCCAGCTTCGGTTCTCGGTAGCACCCCTGGTCGCCAAGAGGCCCATCCTTCGGAAGGAAGAAGTAATGGTGGCATCACTATTGAATTCATCGACATATGCGAGTTGATGAAGTGAACTGAAGTTGTTATTTAGTTGGCGCACGACGGAAGAATGATGTCCTCCTTTAGCTAGTCGTTGGGCGAACAGACAGAGTATAAAAAGACGAGGAAAAGCCATCGCAAAAAGTCTGAGATAGTGTACTCGGTATCATTCAGCAAGAGTTAGTTTCGAACGACAACCAAGAATCTCCAAACCAGGCTTTTTGTGAACTCCGTTAAACCAGTCTTCGCAACAAGATGAAAGGCTTGTTATCGGCATTTGCAGTGCTAAGTGCACTCGCATCTGTCTCTGCCCACGCAACCTTCCAAGAGGCTGGCGTGAACGGCGTCGATCAAGCGAAGAAGTGTACAAGGCTTCCAGTAAGTGATTCCTACATATTTGATAAGGCGATGCTGACTTCTTGCGACTAGTTGAGTAACTCTCCAGTGACAAGCGTCACGTCAAACGATATTAGGTGCAATGCTGGCACAAAGGCGGCTGAGGAGACTTGCGAGGCAACAGGTGTGTCTATCTTGTGATGAATCTAGGTCATGATAACCACATGCTAAACATCAATGCCAGCTGGGGAGTCTTTCACGGTTGAGATGCATCAACAGCCAAACGACCGAGCTTGTGGCACGGAGGCTATTGGGGGGAATCACTTCGGTCCAGTCTTGGTGTACATGTCAAAGGTCGACCATGCTGCTGCCGCTGACGGATCAGCGGCTTGGTTCAAGGTTGACGAGTTTGGATATGATGCTTCCAACAAGACTTGGGGCACTGACCTCCTCAACGCCAACTGTGGGAAGCGAACTTTCAAGATCCCTACCAAGATCCCTGCCGGCGATTATCTGGTTCGGGCAGAGGCTATTGCACTTCATACCGCGTCCCAGGTTGGTGGCGCACAGTTCTATATGAGCTGCTATGTGAGTCTCTGCCGATCTGATATATGAAGGTAATGATACTAATTAGATGGAATAGCAAGTGAAGGTTGCATCAAGCGGCAGTGGTCAACTACCTGCCGGAGTTCAGTTCCCTGGTGCGTATGGCGCCAGTGATCCCGGCATCAAGGTCGACATCTGGGGTAGTGGATTCAAGTCCTATGAGATTCCTGGGCCGAAGGTGATTGATCCTAGCTACTTCTAAATCTTGGTTTGTTGGCCAAGCAGCTGTCAACATCATGAGAACCTGCTAGAATCGTCTAAGGATTTAAGGGTACACAGCATCAATTCAACATAGAATTACGTGTGCTCCAAAAGTACACCATGAAATTACAGAACCCTACTCAAATATCCACGCATGAACTTTCTATCGCGGCAATTTTCAAATCATAGCTCCTCCGGACCGTAATAGTCATGGTGCTTCGATAATTCCAGAGTTTTACACTCTGTATCGTTAGAGGTGAATTCTAGACAGATTTCTGTGTAACCTTGTCCTGCCACTAACAAGGTTGCCGACTATAGGAGGGAGGGGGCTGATATGCTGGGGGAGGTTCTATTAACACTGCTGCAGCAATTCCATCGGCACCTTGATCCGGCCTCCATCTCTCGAGTTCAATGTAAGTCGATTCTTGGTCGGATTCGATGTCTCGGTCGATCTTTTCTGAACATGATCGAATGCTTCGAGCCACGAGGCAATATAATAGGAAAGCAATGATTGCGATCGGCCATAAAAGACCCATTATAATGCAAGAAATCTTGGACATCCAGATCTTATGCCTCTTTGATCCTATATTTGGGTACCTGCGGTGCAGGTAGTCTGACAGTACGCAGCTTGAAACAAGAGAGAGGAAGACGTAGACGCAGCCCAGATAGGAGGCGAAGAAAATGACGATGGAGATCCCGTCAGGCCTCATGTTGATGTGTTGATTGGCGGAGAACAGAATAGAATTGTTTATTTTCTTGGTGTTGAGATGATCTAAAAAAGAGGCAGTATCATGTGGGTTGTAACGTCAATGAATGCATTACATCTCTTTTGACAGGCTTTTAAACACGGGTGTTCTAGCTTGATGTATTTCGGAGATACCATGTTAGAGTTTATTGACTCTAGATCTGAGTGTTTCTAGGAAGTTTTGGTAAACTTTCATTGTATCTCCGAAACTGACGCCACCCAGTTGAATTACATTTCGCAACGGATCGATGCCTTAGTTACAAGCCTCAACATTGTAGTAGTGGGAAGCTATTTCTTCCTTTTCTTAGCGATAAAGACTGTTGAAGGAAGCTATCGACTTGGAGTTCACGAGATCCTATATTTTACTAGGTCAATGTTGCTGTGACAATATACGGATTTCACGACTTTCCTTGAGTGTTGGCGAACGCCTTTGGAAGGAGGCATTTTCCATAAGCCATTGCGTTTCGAGTTTCCTTAAGTATCGAAGGGTTCAAATCAACACATGAATCTCTCTTTAATGACAACAACGCTCATGGGCCGGATTATATAGGTATTGGTTGAGTTGCTCTCCGCTTCCCGATTGGGCGTCTCGCACATCGTAAAGCCCTCGCATGTTCAATATGCCGGGAGGTGACCTGTAAGGCTATCTTACTTGCTGGTCGAGATTGCTGGTGCCTTGTGAATCTCACTGGGGTAGGAGATTAAATCGCCTCTCTAGCCAATAATCCCCTGCCAATGCGCCTGCATTAGTGTGGCACAGGGGCTGTGTTTAATCCTCCTCTTGCACTTGTCAACTTTAAATACTTGGACTCGCAGTCCAACTACTCAAACACCGTCTGTCGAAAAGCTGTGGCAACCGAGTTCAATCCCCGCAGTTCACTTGAGATGATTGCATTCGCTCATGTCATTACGGCCATTGTCTGGCTTCTGGCTGACAGCGTGCATGGCCATTGTGTCATCACGTACCCGGGGTGGAGGGGCAATAACCTCATCACTAACGTATCATTCCCCTACGGCATGCAACGCTCATATCCCTGTAAGTCGGCAGCCCTCATGTATATGAAGACAAATACATGCTGATATCTAATATTTAGGTGGTGGCCTGGACGTAACACAGAACCGTACGGCATGGCCCATCACCGGAGGAGCCGTTGCCTTGCAGCCAGGCTGGTTTGCAGGTCATGCGACGGCACTCATGTACCTGAATATTTGGCTTGGCCTAGACCCAGACAATTATGCCACGCTGTGGCCGATGTTTGAGATCCTTGGACCTTCTGATAACCCATACCCTGGCACAATCTGCCTTCCACAGATATCGCTTCCGAACGGCCTGACGCCGAGCAGTGGGGACTTTGCTACGATTCAGGTTGTACAGACCTTGAAGTCCGGAGCTTCACTCTTCAGTGTGAGTTTTGGCCAGACACAATACACCAACCTGCTTAGTAAACAACTAACATGTGAGCTTGGTAGTGTGCGGATATCGTATTCACGGACGATCTGTCCCAGGTTCCCTCTGTTAACGAGACAAACTGTTTCAACTCCACAAGTATCAAGGTCGAGAGTGTTCAAATCGTAAAAGCCTCAGATGTGCAGTCCTGCTCATCAACTCCAACAACGACTAGTGCTGGTGGATCATCGACTACAGAAAGTGGGACAAGTGGGAGAGCGAGTCTATTCCCGCCGTCTACGACGACGACGACAACAACAACTAGTGAGCAGAACGGCGCTGCTAGAAGCATGTCTCGCTTCTCGGGCCTGCTAAGTTTCCTACTTCTTATTTAGTGTTTCATGCAATACATCTAAGGCTTTCCGAAAATATGTGAACGAGTAAACGGGTGAGAGTCGGAGCTCTGTGAAAACAATACAATATGATATTCGATCGAGTGAAATGAGACTACTCAACAAAGGCTGAACAATGGTCCCCATCTTTCAGATCACAGCCACACGTATGTACAGCCCCTTCAGGAAGCATAAATGAAGGGGGTCGCTTGAGCTTATATGGCAAGCTTCCTACTTTCATGGCCACCTGGGTTATACGGCGCCGGGATTCAGGTCGGAGGGCCGCTGGATACGTCGGGCCGGGATGCGGACCAGCACCTGGAGTCTATCATCCGTCCATGTGCCATGCGTTGGCTGATCAAAATGGCATTTCGCCGATAGATAGGCCGTGATGCCGGTGAGATAATCCCGAGGGCATATCTGGTCGGGCATATTGATGAAATACCACGCTTGGCAGGCTCATGACACGGCAGCTTCCTCGAGAAACCAAGGCTGGGCATGCGGCGGATTGGTGCGCCTCTATGATCCCACTGACGCCTGCCAGGACTTCTATCAGGTGGCTGGCGGTGAACCTTGTCGTTGCATCGAGACAAGAGTGCCGAGAGGGTTGGCATCTTGGCGTTCTCAGCGGTGCATTTCGCTGCCCAGCATGCTGTGGCTTGCAGTTGATCGTGTTAGTCCCGACTACTGCCCGAAATCTGGGGGGAATCGGATCCGTTTCTCACGGAAGCTATCCCGCAGGTCACATCTAGACTATAGCTGCAACGTGAACAAGTCAACAAGCCATGGCTCGGATGAGTCTACCAGAAAGAACACGGGGGTAAGATCCCAGAGCGAGAGGTGGTCACTTGGCAAAGATCGTCCCTGCCGCCCAAATCGGAGACAAGAGAGCAAATGCCAAATGCTACATGTGCTTGAAAATCTACCTTGGCCAATGCCTATACTCTTGCACGAACACATTGGACGTCCATCTCGCCCCGCATCGTCTCAAGACTCCAAGACTCCCCCGCCCATGGGCTGTATTGCCAAGAAAGCGTCTCTGCTTATTGGCAGGAGCTAAGGTACCCCGGGCTGGAGACGATGCGTAAATGCTACTCATACGCAGCGCTTTCGGGGGTGATTACCATGGACGGTCATCGCCAAGTCGAAAATCCGCGTCTAGGGTTAGCAGTGGGAGAAGGCGACGCTTCAAGCATAAGCTGTTTGCACTCTCTCATGTTGCGATGCCAAGTATGCTCCTTTCAACGTTGCGACGATATTGGCTGAAACCAGGTATATAGGGACGTGCTTGCCTTCTGGTTGAGGGGAGTGGCCTCTCAATTATCTTCCAGAACCCGAATACCTCTAGAATCTACCTTGCTTCGTGTTGCTTTGCCTACCGACGGGGATCCAGCTAAGATGGGGCTCCCGACTCTCCCAAAAATATACAACGTCCACTTCGTGGCTATCATTGCCACCCTTGGTGGAGCACTGTCAGTGTTGAGCTTAACACCACTACTCTCAGACTTGTCCTAAATTACCATCTAGCTTTGGCTTTGATATCTCGTCCATGTCAGCAATCGTAGTGACCAATCAGTATATCAATTACTTCAACAACCCGTCTGGTGTGATCCAAGGTGCCATCGGTTCCGCTCTCGCGGCTGGCTCTGTGGTTGGGTCTGCTGTCGCCGGTCCCATCTCTGACAAGATCGGTCGACGTGATTCTATCATGTTTGCGTGTATCTTCTGGTTGATTGGAACCTCGGTCCAGGTGGCGTGCCGAAACTATGGTGAACTCATCGCTGGGCGAGTGCTTAATGGATTCACCGTTGGAATTACGTCTTCCCAGGTGCCAGTGTACCTTGCTGAGATTGCAAAGAAGGATAAGCGAGGCTCCATCGTCATTATTCAGCAGCTGGCCATCGAGTTTGGCATCCTCATCATGTATTTTATCGGCTATGGTTGCTCCAAGATTGATGGAACAGCGTCCTTCAGAACGGCCTGGGGCACCCAGTTCATTCCAGCCGTTTTTCTCATTCTGGGACTTCCGTTCCTCCCACGATCGCCACGTTGGTTGGCCAAGGTTGGGCGTGAAAAAGAGGCCATTCAGACACTTGCCCGAATTCAGGCCGGTGGTAACGAAAATGATCCACTGGTCATCGCGGAATGGGAGGAAATCGTCACCACAATGCGCGCCGAGCAGGAGGCTGGCCGTGGCTGGAGGAAGTTCTTCAAGAACGGCATGTGGAAACGTACGATGGCAGGCATGACAGTGCAGGCTTGGCAGGTGAGTAACCCCGACCCAAGATCTAAGAGATCTGTACGTGAGCTAACCTGATAAAAAGCAACTTGCTGGCGCGAATATCATCGTCTACTACCTCACGTACATCGCAGAGATGGCTGGACTGAGTGGCGATGTTGGCATGGTTACGTCTGGCATCCAGTACGCCGTGTTCATCATCTTCACCGGTATCATGTGGATTTTCATCGATAAGACTGGTCGAAGAACCCTTCTCGTCTGGGGTGCGCTGGGTATGGGCTTCTGCCATTTTGTCATCGGCGGAGTGATGGGTGCGCATCACACAAATGTGCCAGGCGGTGTCGGCGACCCGCCCAACGCCAACATCGTGATTGCTGTTGACAAGGGTGCCCCAGCCAACACCGTCATTGTGTTCTCCTACCTGCTTATCGTCGTGTACGCCCTTACTCTGGCGCCCGTCTGCTGGATCTATGCTGCTGAGGTCTGGTCGCTTGGTACTCGTGCCACTGGCATGTCGATGGCAGCCATGTCCAACTGGGTTTTCAACTTTGCACTTGGCATGTTCACTCCACCTGCTTTTGTGAACATCACTTGGAAGCTATTTATCATCTTCGGGGTGTTGTGTATTGCTGCTGCTGGGTGGTTCTTCATCTTCTATCCAGAGACCTGCGGAAAGACTCTTGAGGAAGTCGAGCTCATGTTCTCTAAAGAAGGCCCTCATCCTTGGAAGACGCGTAAGGGAGAGTCTCGTCTTGAAGCCGAGATAGAAGCCGTGGTTGCTAGGAAGACGCAAGATGATCCTCCAGTTGATACACGTGAAGGTCAGGCCGAGAAGGCCTAAACGCGGGGACGGAATACTAATCAATATACATTGACCATTGAGAGGCGAGCATAAGTCCAATCTATCGCGGTAGGACTAGATTGCTTGAATCGGTTGAGATTGTTGGCCGAAACCTGTAGTATTAGGCTATGGACAATTCGTTGTTTGGCTGACCTCTTGGAAAGAGCAACACAGGACAGGAATGTTACAACTCTTCTGGCAACTTGTGCTATCGCTACCGTACTTCTCCAAGATGACCATCCCATTGATGATAGTATCGCCAAGGGGTGAAATACGCAAGTGAATGGCCACCTGGGAGTGTTGCTCAGTCTGTAATCGATAAATTGTGGCGATAAATTGTGGTCATTCAAAGGATATCCGTATTCTGAGGAATTTATGCGGCCGTGTTTCTGAAGGATCACCCGCTGCTTGTGGGAGGCCTATGACCGTTGAACGAGATCGCCACTTAGATATATCGACCGTAGAGCGGCCGCGAACCTTGATATCCATAGTCTTCGAGCCGAACGCCGGATGGTGGGTGTGGGATCCGAGGGAGGGCATTAGAGTATGACCAGCTATCACAACCGAGCAGTATTGTGCTCGAACTGAAATGGACCAATGCTCAGCCCCAGTAACCGTCTTCCCACAAGTCCTTGCGATATCCTTCGGTCAATCTTTCATCCTTGCCGTATACCTCTTGCCAGCCAACAAAGCCCCGGTCAAGGACATAGACTCTTTGCTCGACGGGATCGGCCCCATCCTTATCCGTGGTTGACTTTTGTTTGTTGCCCAGAATGTGGTCTCGTTCGCGAAGATACCGTAAGGCGGCGCCAGGGCCACGCTGCTGAGACAAGGCACAGTGGAAGACAATTGTCTTCTTGTCTTGAAGCTTGCGGATGATGGTCGGGAGCATGGCATCGAGCGTGCGGGAAGGGACGTGCATAGAGCCTTTGATGTGACCGCCGATATGATCTGGATCATAGATGAGGTTAGCCGGTCATGTATTTACTGTTCGAAAAGTGGAAAAGAGGATCCTAGGCTTGCTGCGGAAGGAAGAGAAGCTGGAACTCACCGTCATCTCGCACGTCGATGACAGCAATGGTGGGGTCGCCGCTCTGCTCGGCCAGAAGAAGCCCAGACAACTTCGCGGCGGATATGCGCTGTAGATTTGCTATAGAAGCCATTGTGCGTGACTTTGCTGCGAGCAATAAGAAGGGAGGGGAGGGCTGGTTGTCGCTAGCAGTGATGAGGTTTCCGAGAGAACGCGAGACGTTGGTGTTGATGAATGAAGGGGGATCCTTTCGGAGGTGAGGGGCATTTGAAGTGTGGCGCCGGCCAATTTGTCTCGAGCTTGTGTATACTTTACACCGCGTCACCCAAACAGGAGGAACATCTCATCAATATTACCAAGCCGATAGATATTAGATCTCACAAGCCAATTTTTTTTTGTTGACAAACTTTAATCTATTAGTTGGATGTATGAGGTCTTCATTTTTGTGAATATTTTATTCATTTTGCAGAATAATACCAAGCATGCCTAGCAAAGTTTCGCAGCGCAGCAAGCTGCCATGCTAGTCAATGTAATCTTCAGCACACCAGTTAACCAATCTCCAAGACAGGACCCGACTACTGCAGCCGATGAGATTTCACACAAGCCGCAGCACCCAGGCTCTGGCTTGATATTCGCCCTGCGTACTGCAGACGCACTGTGATTATACTCCGTTCTCGGGTCAGGCACGTATACTCGCCGCGGCGTCGGCTTGTGTGCTAAGCGCGGCCCTTCCGGTAATGTTAAGTCCTTCAATTCAGATGAAGAGGCTGGGCTATTGTTAGCTTGTGAAGGCAGATGCCCTGGTCTGCTGCTGTCTTGAGAGTTATTTGCATGGATCAACTGGGACTCAGTATCATACACAATCTCCTCCGGCTTGTACGGAGTTTCCACGACGTGAAAATCTTGATGACTGGGTGTTGGTGAAGCGGCGATGGGAATTGTGCCGCGAGACGACCTCACGAAATCGTCTGACTGCCTTGATAACCTTCGCCAATGCTCCGTGTAGGTTTCTTGGCCGTCCACTAGACGATGCTGTGATATTGGACGGAATGATGATGGCGAGGTCCGCGTACTGACATCGGGGAGACCTTTGACGCCTGATAAATGACTTTGCATCTCTTGACGGCAAGCAACTGTTTTCTGCACCGTGCTCTGTAAACTTGTTTAGGCGTTGTCAATGGGAAATTCTGCTTGGAGGTGGTGTAGTCCTTCGGAGGTGAGATATCGGTTCAGAATGAAGGCTCGTTATTCTAACGGATTCCTGTGTATGCAGCCGCAGACATTTTTATTCTTATCGTCTGCATGGGTTGGATTTTTTCCCCTCTTATTATTCTATGCGAATCTAGAATTCGGGCGCTCCACAGTAACAACATCACCGGCTCCCCTGATCCAGGATTCCCCACAGAAGCCTCTGGAGGCAATCTAATCAAGTAACGCGCCGTGGCTTGTCAGCGCCGAAAAGCTTGTATTAATCAAGCTTAACTGGGCTCACGACCAACTGACAATGGCCACTGGGTCACCGTCACCTCGGGCTTACCTGGGATGGGCGATATGGGGACTTTCTATGAACTCAATATTTTCTGTAGCAATTCTCCATCATGTGAGCTGCCAAAACTGCTCTTTAGTCAAGTCTATCACAGCGACAGGTAATCTAGATATAGTTTACTTCAACACCACGCTTTCCAATTTGGATCATTCTCGTCTAGCTCCACCGCCTCGTGCTGTACAGTTCCGCTCTTTGTCAACACCTTCCTTGCCTTTCCTTTGCTGAGATAGGGGGAGTCGTCATAGTCTCGAATGTAGTAAGCCCAGTCACAAGTATCATCACATTCGGTCTGACTGAACCCATTCCCAAGCCAGTCAAATCTATTGCCCCTATATGTTACTTCCCAGTCATCGGCGCGTAGATACTGCAACGCCTCAAAGTAGTGCAGGGAACTGCCGGGCCACAATGCAGAGACACGCCCATCGATGGTGTGGGATTTGTACCAGCTCCGACACCCGCTCTTCCAGATCGTGTCCCGCATGAATAAGTCGGTGCGTGCAGCAAAGTCTTCAATTGCGTTGAGCTTTGGAATGAAGGAATGGATGTTTTCTGTTTGCCAGCGGTCACACCAACGAAGCATGTAATCTGCTTGTGCTTCTACAAAGATCCATGACTCTAATTAGTAGGTGCCATATATGCCTCGTGAAGATTTTGACTGACCAATAGCTCCAATCAGTGGCCCACTCCCAATCGGGCAATTGGGTCCCAGGAAATGTAAGTAATTGGGCTGTCCAGGAGCAGCTACACCAAGGTAGGAATGAGCCTCCTGGGACCAAAGATCCTGGAGATTTAACCCGTTCTCTCCAAGTATGGGAAACCGTGGCCGAAAGGACACATCGAATCCAGTCGCGCAGATCAACACATCCAGAGAATATTGTTTCCCATTGGCGACACACCCCTTAGCAGTGACACAATCAATCTCACCAAATACCACCTCAACATTTTCTTCTTGCAATGTCTCTAGATAATTGATACCTGGGGTCATGCGACGGCATCCAAAGTCCCATTTGGGGATTAACTTCTCTTGAAGCTCGGGCTTGGTAAGTTTAGACTTCATCTGAAGCGTAACACGTTGCTTGGTCGTCTCCTGCAGTCTGCTCCCCTTCAGAAACATAGAGTAAATGTTGTTGACATTGCTCTCCGTTTGTTTTCGCCACTGGAGCAGTAGACCCGGATTACTGGCGAAGTCTTTTTTCTCCTGTTCAGTATATGAATGTTGTTCGAACCCACGAAGCGGTGTGACCCAAGTCGGAGTTCTCAAAAAGGTGGTGACTGTCGCAGCATGTGGTTGAATAGCTGGCAATATTTGAATCCCAGAAGAGCTTAGTCCATTAGCGGTATAGAACAAATATGTTCGAGACATTAAAAACATACCCATTGCCTATCAAGCCGACTCGTTTCCCGGTAAGATCGGCAGATTCGTCATAGTTGGCACTGTGGAGGAGCTTTCCCTCGAATTCATTCAAGCCGTGCAAGTCGGGCCACCTCCAATTATTGAGAATCCCTGATCCATTGATCAGGATATGACAATACTCGATAACCAAGTTGCCAGTGACAGTTTCATTGATGGTAACCTCCCATTGACCCTGCTCCTCCTTCCACTGGGCTCGAGATACCTCGGAGTTCACCCTTATGTACTTGTTCAAACCATATTTGGTCGCAAATTCCTTGAAGTAGTTCTTGATCTCTGCACTTCCAGCGTAGACTGCCGACCAATCTGGCTTTGGCTCCCACGAAAAGACGTAGTTATGCGCAGGTACGTCGCACGCACAGCTGAGATTGGTTTCAATCAGTTTAACCCCATGGATGATCCTGATATAGCGGAGACTCACCCTGGGTATCTATTTTCGAACCAAGTTCCCGATATCTCGGGATTCTTTTCATAAACTTTCAGGGAGAAGTTCTGGAAGGAGCGTTGAAGCTTGTAGGCAAAACATAGTGCGGATGCTCCTGCACCGACGACAATAATTTTCATGTCTCTCTCGCTGTGTATAGGACCACCGAGTTCCTCATTGCGGTAATAACCTCTCTCTCCGTTCCGCTTTTCTGTTGCGCCTGTCTTGGTATTTTCGCCTATAATAGGCGAAAGCTGGAGAAAGTCCTTGCTGACTTGGCATTGAGAGATGTCACCGGCATGAATAGTGTTGTGGTTTTCTGTTATACTGTCAATGGACCCCAGCATTGGAGCCATAGTGGTTGCCATCTTGGTTCATATGTTGAGTGCAGTAGATGGGTAAGGAAGCCCTGTCAGACACAGATTCGGTAGGGCAGGTGGGTGTCGTCAATATGTTATTCAACAATACCTTTACGGCGAGTCACCCCATAAGTTTCACCATAATCCTTTTACAGAATCAAGATACTTTAGCTTTCTGGCCATTGTGGCGCTGCACTCATTTCCGGAGCTACAACAGCCTACGGACTCTTTCACCGTGGAAGGCAACACTTAAGCGGGGGCAAGGACATATCCACGCCAGAACTACCTGTTAGTCTCGGCTGGCGGCGTTTGACTAGACGCTGCGGTATTATTGTCCGGAATTTATCGCGGGTCTGCAATTCACATATCCACAATTGGGAGGAACCACATTTGGGCTTCCCCAAATTAGTCTTCGGTGACTCTATTGCCGGTGTTCCTATTTACGAAGGGAGTATATTGCGAAGAGAACGACGAGGTTGGCAAAATAGTGGCGCGCACGTATAGACACCTGTGAGAACTGACACATGATCATGCAAGTCGCCTTGATTACAGGTGGCGGCTCGGGCATGGGCTTCGCGGTTGCGCAGAAACTGGTTAGGGAGAACTGGCTCGTAGCTATCGTAGACCTGAACGAAGATGATGGATTGAAAGCTGCTCGTGATCTGGGAAGCAACGCATCATTCGTTAAAGCGAATGTAGTCAAGTACAATGAGCAGCTCGAGGCATTTGAGAAGACATTCACAAAGCATGGCCGCCTTGATTTTGTTTTTGCGAACGCTGGGATTGCAGGCCTACCAGATTTCTACGACAAGGCCAAGACGTGGCCACCACAGCCGCCTTCGCTTCTGGTACAACACGTCAACCTGACGGGAGTGGAATACTCAGCATATCTTGCGATGCATTATATGCGGCGTAACAATGAGCCTGGAGGAGTCATTATAATCACAGCTTCTGGTTAGTCATGCTACAAGATGGAATCAAATAGAAAATATCCAACTAATCCAAAATCTAGCGGCCTCAATATACGCTTCGCCCGAGCTGCCGCTTTATGCTGTAGCGAAGCATGGAGTCCTTGGACTCATGAGATCTATGAGCGCGGCTCTTTGCAACGAGGGGATCAGGGTTAATTGCACGCTACCTGGAGCAATTCGAACGAATCTGCACTCTGATCATACTTGGTCTCAACTTAGGGAGGAAGACTTCACGCCAATCGAGGAAGTTGTGACCGCAATTATTGACCTTCTGAAAGATCCCAACGCAACTGGCAGGGCCTTGGAGATTAGTGCTGGGATGGTCTTCAACCGAGAGCAACCAGACTTTTCGAATGAAACAATGGCAAGGGTTATGGGTGGGATCTCATATGGACATGAAGCTGCCAAATAATACAGATGTGAAACTATATTCCAAGTCACATTGACAATTATGAACAAGAGACATATCGCAAACTTTTCGTTCGTGCATGTATGTCTGCATCCTAACAAGAATTCATCCAGATAGATTCTCACATTCCTCAATGATATCTGTTCTTCTCTGCAAGTGCATCATTCTCAAGAAAAACTTCAATCTTGGCCGTCATCTTTGACTCGATATCTTCGCATAGAAGCGCCAGGATGATCCCAACCACTCCAAAAGCCATCGATGCTAAGGCTGCATTTCTAGAGATAGACTTAGCTTGGGAGTACCAGGACAAGGTGTGACGTTGCGTACCTCAATCCAAATGCAGCAGAGTACTTGTAAGCGACCCCGACGGCATCAATGACTTGTTGGGTCACTCCGGGAATATTCGACAGGGCCGCTGCACCTTGACCCGCGACGGCCACTACCTGCGTAAGAGATGATTCTGGAAGTCCCGCATCTAAAGCTGCCCGAGGAATCAATTGTGCACCTTTGGTAGCAATGCCATTGGCGATGGCGCTTGAATAGCAAGCTGCAGCCACCGCGCCGCCAGCATACCGGGCAGTTCCCGCCAAACCGCCCGATATACCGAGCATTTCTTGTGGAACTCCAAGCTGAGTATAGGTGACTGAGAGATAGACAGACCACCCATACGATGCTTGACACAAAGTTACAAACGCAATGATCATGCCCTTGTTATTTGGATTGATCAGTGCCAATAAGCTGCCCCATAAGACGAGAGAGAATGTTGAAATGACCATCTGCCACTTCCAGTGGCCAATCTTGTTGCCGAATACAGACAAAAGCATCGCACCAAAAGGAATCGGGAGACTGTTTGGAAGAGTCAAGAGAAGCTGCTCTGAAACAGGTGTTGTTGCGTCAATGTAGAACGAATCCAAACACAATTAATGTTAGTATCATGACTTTTCCAAGGAGAAAATGCCCCACTCACTGAGCATCGTTGGGTATATCACAGCAGTTCCGTAGAAAAAGCCGACCAGAATGAAGGTCAGGAAGAAAGGTACAGTGAACTCCCGACCTCGGTGACTAGTGAAGATCTCCGACGGACAGAGAGGGTACTTCACTCCACCAAACTTCTCCCAGATAGCGAAGGCAATAATGACTGCGAAGCCAACACAGAGACACACCAACACCCGGACATCTGTGCTCGAGAGATAAGAGGTATACACAATGCCCACAAGAACAAGAACGGCGCCGACTGTAAATAATATGCCGCCAACCCAGTCAAGCCCTTTCAAGGCAGCTTTCCAGGGTATTCCCCTAGGATGTTTTGGGGGATCTAGAACAGGGCAATCAGAAAACTTGTACGAAAATATTGGATCTCGTAATGCTCACGGTAGAGGAAAAATAAACCAATAGTTGTCATAGCTTCGATGATGAAGCCGGTCCAGTACAAGTATCGCCATCGTTCGTCGCTGTGCATTATAGCAAAACGCCCAGCAATTGGTCCAATGACTATCATGATATAAACGACCGAATCCGCAAGCACCACCCCTATATGTCGGTATCTGTTCGGGATCAGTTCTGGCACAGCGATAAGTGCAATGCCCGTGATACCCGATCCAACGCCATTGAGGCTAAGTCCAGTAATGAGCATGGAAGTTGAGTTTGCGCGAGCACAAACGATATAAGATACAGCCGTGATAACATTTGCTGATAGAAGAAAGTAACGTCGACCAAATAGATCAGAGTTAGCCCCAAAGAGCAGGATTGTAACGGCAGCGGCTGTAGTGATACAGGGGACAACCCAGGCCGAGAGCTCTGCCTGACCAAAACTACCAAGTAGCTGCGAGGCAATAGCAGCCGTTGTCGGTGTAGCCCTATCTAGGGTGTTAACATCTGAATTGACAAAATAAAAGCTGGAATTAATCACCAGAATGGTCCACCAAATGACAGAGCAAGAAACTATGACCACAGATCGTCAATGAGGTTTCTTTCGAATCACTCAAGTATTTCCGGAAAACTCACGAGGATTGAGAACCAAGCCTTGGCGGTAGTTCTTTCAGTCAACTCCGTCTCTAACTCCTGCTTCACCTCGCTTGGAGCAGCAAGGTCGTGGCTAGGGGATGTTTCCAGCGTTTCTACATTCCCCATGTTTATCTCGTGCTCTTTATCCTCGATCATGGTAATATGCTAGCCTGTTGATTCATGCAAGTTAATACTACAGGCCTTCATGTCATAAGTTTTTGAATGGAGACAGATCTATACTTGACATAGCAGCAATCAAGATGAATAATTTGTAGAGGGACCACTGGTCTACATATGAAGGAGAGAATCAGGGGCCGCTTCACACAGATACCAATGATTAGCAGCGTATTGGACAAGGCAATGGAAGGCTTCCCCCTTTATCAATGGCCTGTCCTCCATTTACACGGATGAACCGTAAGAGGCTGCTGGACTGCTGTAGATAGTACCCCGCATGTCCACCGTTCCAAGAGTCTGGGGGGGGGGGGGGGGGGGGGGGGGGGGTTTCGAAAGGGGTCCTTAGCGCAAGCTCAAATTGCGATTTAGCAATTGGTCGGACATATTGACCGGCGCTAGTCCAAGGCTATCACGTCGGTGTCTGTTTCCATGATTGGCGATGGTGGCTTTCAGGTCCACACAAAGTCTATGTGTACGGCTACCATTTCCGGACGGCATAATGTCACCGGGTTGATGGCAGGGTTTCCCAAAGGGCTGAGTAATGAAGCACCACGACTTGAGCTTCTACTTGAAAGGTCGCCTCCAAATGGTAGAAGGCCAGATGAAGCCATGCCATGAAATAGTTGCCGCGACTTTAAAAACCAGAACGACAATTGATTCATAAGCTGCTGTGGTGTTTTCTAGACCAAAGTGCACCAGTGATAGCTATGGTATATTCAGGCCAGCTACATTACACGGACTTTCCGTCTCCGATCTTGTCAAGACCCATTGACGATCCTGGGCGCAGACTTCGTATTGTTTGTGTAGGTGCCGGGATCTCGGGCATTACTACTGTCATTAGATTCACCCAACACTTGAGCGAACATGTGGATGTTCAGATATACGACAAAAACGCCGGTAAGAAGCAATGAAGCTCTGTATAGCGAATGACATGTTGACACATAGATAGATGTTGGCGGTGTATGGCTCGAAAATAGATACCCTGGTGTGGCCTGCGACATTCCAGCCCCTTGTTTTGCTTTCCTGTTCGAAGACAACCCAGACTGGTCTAGCTATTATGCGGGAGGAAAAGAGATTAATGACTACATTTCGAAAATTGCCACAAAGTACCAGGTGCGCAAGTACATGAAGTTCCGTCACCTTGTGACCCATGCCAAGTGGAACGAGGATAGTGGAACCTGGAACCTGAAAATTTATGATCAGGTAAACTATCAGGTATGTATCATACGTACCTGTTATGAATGATAGGCTTCGTAGCTGAGGAGTGTAGACAATCGAGGATGAAGCGGATATTTTTATTATGGCATGGGGTATGCTCAATAACTGGGAATTTCCCAAAGTTCCAGGACTACACTCTTTTCGCGGGCCTAATATGCACACTGCAAACTATGATGAGTCTTTCGACCCATCGGACAAGGTGGTTGCTCTAGTAGGTGGAGGTTCAACGGGCGTACAAGTATTGCCCCATATACAGAAATCAGCGAAGAAGGTCCACCATTATATGAGATCGCAGTAAGACATTTAGTGTTGGAGCAGAGTTTTCCATGAAGCTCGCTGACCTTGATAGAAATTGGATCGCACCAGTGGGATTTGGGGCGGCAGAGCTGGAAAAACGAGGACAGCTTGCGGAAGGAAACTGTAAGGCTAGCATGGCTCCCAGTACACTTGTCTAATTGTCTAACACTTCCAAGTTACATACTCCAAAGAAGAGCGCGAACAATGGGCAAACGACCCAAAAGCTTACCATACGTACAGAAGAAGTATTGAAGATGGGATCATGGCATATATGGCGGAGGATGGCTTCAAGTATGGATCTGAGGAACAGAAAACGATGGAGGCAAACTTCAGAGCACACATGCAGAAAATGTTGAAAAAGAGGCCGGAAATTCTGGAAACATTACTACCAGACTTCCCGCCAGGTTGCCGAAGACTGGTGCCCGGGCCGGGATATCTGGAAGCCATCACGCAAGATAATGTGGAATGGATCTCCAAAGAATTGCAATGCGTTACGGAAGAAGGAATTATCACAACGGATGGGAAAATGCACAAATGCGATGCCATTATATGGGCTACAGGCTTTATCTGGTATGTTGTTCTATCTGAGTGACGAACAACATCAATTTGACCAAATCATAAATAGTGATTTTCGAAGCAGGTTTTCTGTGGAAGGGCGAGATGGAATCACATGGAACCAAGTTATGGACCCTGAACCAGAGGCATACCTAGGTTGTCTCGTTGACAAGATGCCGAATTGCTTCTTGTTCTTTGGACCTAATTGCGCCCCTGGAGCTGGAAATTCATACTTATGCGCAGAGTCAGAGTGTGAGATGATGGTCGCGTGTGTCGAAAAAATGCTTCGGGAGAAAATCAAATCAATCTGTATCAAGTAAGTGGCATTGACCGCTACTTTCCTTAATCCTCTGACACTGAAAACATAGGCAAGAAAGAGTAAAGCAATACACTGCTCATGTCAATCAGTACCTTAAGGGTACAATTTTTGGCCAGCCTGTAGGTGTCCTTAAGAAGCTGCATTGTGTTATACTAACGCAACCTAGTGTAAATCATGGTTCAAAAGGGGAGATCCGACTGGGAGAAATATAGGTGAGACGTTGTGCTGATAACACCTTCGATTGGATCTGGAGCTAACTCTGAGCTAAGCATATTATCCTGGTAACGCACTGAATCAATTATACGCCCTTCGCCATCCTAGATGGGAGGATTTCGACTACACATATCTTGATGAATTGAACAACAACCCAATGGCCTGGCTTGGAAACGGATATACTAAGGCTGATTACGACGGCAGTACTCGTACAGCATATCTTGATACTGCAATGATTGACTACCCTCCACTGCCCGAGATACAGTCTGAATTGAACACCAATGGGGCGGCACTAACACCAGCGGTCAAAGGACTGGACAAGTGCACAGTTATAGATCATGTTATTTCTGTATCTACCGTCTGATTCCGACGTCTTTGGTCTCCTTGCCAGAAGTAGATATGCAAACGATGTTGGTGTAGAACTAGATTATATTACGTATCTAATTAATGGCATGTCATCGATTTGATCCGTTCGAACTAAACACCTTAGATTTTGACTTTTCAGGAGAAGTACGATTCAAATGAATTCAACCGATCGAACTGATATGCTGCAGGAAGAAGGTCAAGGAATGGTAGAGATTGAAGATCCATAGCTGGAACTGGGATTGATGAGCTGAAGGAAAGCGGCGTCGGCAGACTGGTGAGTTGACGGACTGAACCGAAAGGGTGAATCGTGGCATCAAGATTAAGGAGCCGAATTGCGTGCTGAATCACCTTTCTCACTCGCCTAGTTACCACATGACTCTTTTCTAACTCATTCAAAGCATCAAGACACTTGCGCAGACAGCTCAATTGTCTCTCCACATTGATTCCAGCTTTCCTCTCTGCAATGTTTGCAATCAGTGTTGTTGAGGCTGTGGCAATGATGTGAAGGGCAATCCAAGACATCGTCAGAACGCTTCCATGCTCATCATGATATTCTTGTAGCAGTTTTGCTATTGAACATGCGTGCTCAATGCAAATTTGTCTCGAGGTTTCGCTTGCAGACGACTGCAAAGCCATCTCTTTGCCAAATTGGGCTTGAGGGCGATGTAGAAGAATCATGGCTGCAAAGTATTGCATGCTAAAGCAAATCGTCAATAGCTGGCTAAAAAACTTTGCGAAGCTGTCAAACTCACTGTAATAGAAACACTGCTGGGACCTGTTTCGGGTTGTAGTGCAATGAGTCATCCAGTGTGGAATGCCAATGTTGAAGCCTTTGATCAACCGAGTTCATTCGATGTGGAGGAGTGTGCACCCCGTTCAAGATTTCACATATCAACCCAATTATTTCCAATAGATTGGTCCACGCTGCAGACATCTTCATCTCGTTGGATGCTTCAATGCAACCCTCACCAGGCCGTTTGACGTCGATGTCTTCCAGTCTCATGCATTGAGGTCGTCCGAGATACAGTGCCCATGCCCTATGATGATAAGTAAGTCAAGTTTGGGTCGGGTAAGATGAAAGTAACTAACCGGTCAAGATTGAAACAGCTCCAGAACGTAATTTGGCGGACTTCAAGATCGAGCTTCGAAAGACCGGAACCAAGTGTCTCGGAAGCACTGTGCAGACCAAGCTCATAAGCAAGTCTTCCAGCACCACCTATTACGATCACAGATTCAGTCAAGCATTGCAATTGCACGTTATCGATAACTCACCTGCATACATCCATCCCTTAGTGTCGTGAGAGATCGCACAATGCATTTCACTCAAGAGCTGTAATGACTGTGCCGTGGTAATTCCTGGATTGTCTAACTCGGTCTCTAATAGTTGAACACACTTGCGCACAAGATAAGGAGGATCGTCTTCGGCATCATCGGCTAACGCAAGAGCACGAAGCCCTGGCTGATTCGATATGGCTGCTGCTCTTGTGAGCATACAGTAGAGGAGAAGTGTGCTGCAATATTTCGTATCGCCACTGCCCATGTCACGAAGAAATGCTATTTTCGGGTCAATAAGAAGAAATGCCAACTCAGACAGAATTTAGTCCGCGCTTACCCTCTTTATGAATACTATGATAGAAATTAGCATCGGGGAAACAAAGATTTTCCTTCCCAACATACCATGGCAGTACTTGATGTTGATGAGTCCAGTAGAGGTCAAGCAGATAACTTTGAACTTCAATCGGAAAGTCTTCCTGCCAGACTGGACAAGTTGTCCCATTAGATTCTCTGATGAGAACGGATGAAGTCACACTTTCCATCAAATGAAGGCTTGAAGTTGGACCGAAGAAACGCAATCGGCCACCTCGGTCGCTATTGAGTTGTCTCCGGCCTCCACACAAGCGGACAATCATGTTATCAGAGTTGCTAGAACAAGAGTCTGGAGATAGCCCTGCAGATTGTTCCTCTGACGGCCAATCCGAAACGGAATCTCCGCCATGTTCTCCCATAAGACAATAGTTGCGATGCTCCTCGAGCTCCACATTGAGCCGGGCAATCTCTGCTCGAAGATCGTCAATCAGTTTACGAGAATGAGTTCGCCTTCGCTCGTCAAAATCTGGTATGTCACATTCGACCTTGAGCTTCAAGCAAAGATGACACTTGGACGCTCCTCGAGGACCAGGTCGACACTGAAAAGTTCAGCCATGCCACACATCTCGGTCTCTTCAGGATCAAACATGTGTCTTACTTTCACCTTCTTTCGGCGACAGCTTAGGCATGCCAGCTGCTTTGCAGGTCGGGTTTGCTGCGCCTGATTGGCGTCTCTATCATGTAGTCCCGATTGTGAGCTTGCCGGCGCTGCCTCGCTCTGCATGTCTCCGAATAATGACAACCCATCTATCCAAGTAGTTGGTTCCATTCGGGCAGATCAACTGTCCCATGAAAGAAAATTGCCTGATCATAAAACCCCAAGGATTTGGTTCCGTAGCAAGCTCTCTGGTGTGGTTGAAAATTGGCTCATGATGTGGGAATGCTAATCCTCAAACAAGGGCTTGGACGTGGACGACCATGTTAGTCTACCCCGCAGAGAATATAGTACTAGTTAGATCTAGGGGCTGCCAAGGAGTAGTTCTGAATCATAGCGCAGATGGTGAAGCTGGGGAAGTTGGTAGGTCCATGGAGTGAGGGGAGTGGGCCAACAGACTGAGATTCCAACCCTTAGTGCCGTCTATTCCATTGGATCCATCTCGTCTCCAAGAGAGACATGACCTTGCCGGTTTGCATTTTCCAGTTGGCCTAGCGCCTATGTAGGCGCTGCTGTTGAAAACGCCAATCTTTGCTGATCCAATGTCTCACCCGCAACGTTCATCACGGGAATGGGTTCGGACTTATTTACCGAACCTAGTCTTAGCTTAGGATAAGGCAACACCACAGATTTCGCATTACCGTGACGTACTCGTTCTCATTTTCTCCAAGTGCAATTAGCGCCTTTCGGAAACCAAGTAGCGGACGGACACGGGTTTACTGGGATAGGGGACAGTGAACGCCATTCTGAGATAGACTTGACATTTCATGTAATACTGACAGGTCCTTGCCTTATTTAAGGTAATGTAGAGCTTTTACATGATCAGCATAGGTAATCGGGGATCGGATGGAATTCGCCAACAAAGACGCGATCTTGTATTGAAACATGTCAAATAATCTTCAAGGAAAAGTTGTTGCCGTGACAGGTGCCGGTGGAGGGATGGGCCTGGAAACCTCGAGGATGCTTGCTGCACGAGGTGCAAAAGTGTCAATGGCTGATGTTCAGGAGAAGATTCTCTTTGCTGCGGCCAATGGCATACAACAGGCTGGCGGTACTGTCATGGCGCAAGTTGTTGACGTTCGGGACGAGAGGGCTGTCGACGAATGGATAGAGAAAACCGTTGAGGCATTTGGAAAACTAGATGGTGCAGTTAACCTGGCTGGCGTTTTGCCTCGGACATTTGGAACGCATTCGACGGAACAGCAACCGACAGAAGACTGGAACTTTGTTATTGGTGTGAACTTGACAGGTATGATGTTTTGCATGAGGGCTCAACTTAAGCACATGAAGGATGAGGGTAGTATTGTCAACGCATCGAGTGTTGCTGGCGTTCAAGGCTTCGTGAATAACGTCGCATATGGTGCTTCGAAATTTGGAGTAGTTGGCATCACAAAGTGTGCAGCTACAGAGGTTGGGCCCACGAGAAGCATTCGCGTGAACTGCATCGCGCCGTGAGTGATGACCACCTGCATATGTCAAGCAATGGTATGCTAACCAGTCATGATATAGTGGTACCTTCAACACTCCAATGTATGCCCAGGTGGTCAAAGCACGCAATGGGGAGCCCATGCCAATGATACAAAAAATCAAACGCGAAGGGCAGCCATCAGAAATTGCCTCGTTAGTGTGTTGGCTTTTGTGTGACGAGTCAAAGTATATCACAGGAACGGTTCAACTAATAGACGGAGGTTGGATCTGCTAGGTTATTCAATATCAAGTGTTCTGTTCAGAGAGCTCTCCTTTTATATCCTGTTGTCCTCCACATTCTAGGACGATTTCTGTGCTGTGAAGAGTGTATAGATTGTGGTTTGAGTTGTGGGAGCATGGTCTTACATCTGTAAGTTGTCAGGTGACTTATTTGCTATTACTTACTTTACTTTCACTCGCTTCATTTAGCTATGAGTACTTACAATACAAGAATTGGCAGGCTATCCCTTCATCCTCAACATGTTCTCATGCTCTGAAGGCATCGGCTTCTTTTCTGTATGTGTGTGCTCCGTGGCTGGTCAGCAGTAGGTATTGCTGCCCTGTTCCAATTGATTCGTATTCTATGTAAGAAAATAGAATGATACCAGCTATGATCAATCTCATTCAACATTACCAGTCCTACCTCTCCCACCGACACCTGTCGGGCCAGAGAGTCTCGAATACTCGTTTCATGACATCTTTCACTTTGCGAACCAGCTCTTCGCTTTCGGTCATTACATCGTCGTTTAAACACCACTGGCCGTACATTTTCCCTCTCCCAATAGTCCTTTCCAGCAGTTCCATCTCTGCTTGCTCTGCATCCTTCACCACTACCACATTTAACTTCAGTATTAGCCTCTTTAGGACAGTAAAAAGAGTAGGTTAACTCCCCAATAGATATGTCTTGGGTATAAGAGTCTACTCTAAGCAGTCTCTTCGTCTCTGATACTCAAAACATGGCTACAACGGGTAGAAATGAACGGCAGAAGTTACTTACTGACAAACTTCATGGTATCGGTGCCAATGATTGTATGCTGATACTTCTTGAGCGCCTTGACTATGACCTCCCGATCATGAGGTTTCGACTTGGGTGGGAGCAGCGGTTCCAGCCCGCGTGGAGTCGAGGCTAATAAGAATTTGAGGAGGCAGTCGCCACAGTCAGGATGCTGATGCGACAAGCTAGAGAAGACGTTTGAGGCGGTGAAATCTGAATTGCGGTTGACCGTGTCAGAGAGAGGAGACGCAAACGAATTAGCGAAGCATTTGTCAATGCTCAAGCTGTTGCATTTGATATTGCGAATTGTCGCAGGTCCGTCAAGAGACGTCCACTGAATATCTATATTGACTTTAGGCGGCTGCAGGCCAGCTTTCTTCAAAATTTCTGGAACCTGATAGTATATTCTGTCGCGAAGGGAACTCTGTGTCGCCGGTGTTGAAGCGTCTTGAAAGGGAAATTTCTTCCGACCTTCGTCAATTGCGCGTATAATAAGTTCTCGTTCCGTCCAGTCTAGATAACCATCTTGATTGATGTCAGAGCGGACCATAATGAACGACCACAGGAGCGCTTCACGGAAACGCTCGATACTGTAATGAAAGCTCGCGAACCAAGGGTATATCTGAAAGTGTGATTCACCTCGAAAACGCTCACAAGCTGCTTTAGAGGAAGGCCTTGGAAAAGAAGCCATCGCTTCTTTCATTACGGCTCGAGAGACCGAATGGCTAAAATGAGCTTGCACATGTCGATCTCGCATTCCAAACCGGCGGTTGAGTAAATATGAAGTATAGTAAACGAATGGCTTTTCACCAAAAGACGGCCAAGAGTCTTTGCTACCGAGATTTTTGACGTTGTAATGATCTGCCTTAAAACCCATCATCGATCCAAACAAAGGGGAGTAAAAGTCTGACGGCGCGTGAGGCATTCCGAGGAACATGTCGTCAGATAGAGCGATGAACTGATCTGTGCTAGAAGGGGTGTTGTGGATTTGAGACTCGATAGACAATGAGTTGAAAGTTGGTAGACACCTCTTCTCCTGGCCATGAAAGAACATTTCTTGACTTAATATCTGGATATCATCATTGGTCGGATCATCATCCCTGAGCCATGTCGGACGTTGTGGAATAGTAGCTGTAGATGATGAGTTGTATCCTACTGAGTTGACTAAAATTTGAATCTTGTTGATGAAACCATTGGCGTAAAGGTCCACGCTGCGAAGCGAATACCTCAGCTCTCCCCAGTCACGGTACCGGTTGATGCTGTGTTGTGAGATCCACTTCCCCGCAGCGTCGTTAAGAGGCGAAACTAACTCATATTGGTGTCGAATATCTTTGAAGGCGTTCTCAGTTCCGTTTACCCAGTTGTAAATAAAATCAATCTTGGGTTCCGCCAGCGGCCCGTTATTCCTGGCGTCAAATCTGCCAGACGAGAACCATTCATCCTCCCACCCATCTAGCTTCATGCCTTGAACAGCTTCCTCGAAAGGGATTCTGATGATATCCGGTAGGGTATCTGAAGGTGAGATATCTCCGTCTTGAGACTGGAACTGATTGGGATGGTCTCCCTGATTGGCTGACGCTGTCAAAATAATTGAGCCGCCTCCAATCCATCTCGACGACGAGGTGTCTGGAAGATTCGTCACTATCAACCTTGGATCGCTAAGGACGCTGAGTCTGCTTGGCTTCAGATTTGTCCGCAGGGCCAACCATGCAAGCAATAATATCGATATAATGCATATTACCCTTCGTATAGGACGGGAGGTGAAGTTCCTCTGTTCGATGGGTGATTTCGGAGAACTGATGTGGAGGCGCGGAAGGCTGCTTGGTGACAACATTGTCGCTAAATTAACGAAGAGACGTCGGCTTGGTCCGACGTGTGTTCTTTATGGCACGCTCTCGACCTTCCACCAGAGCTGTCTACTGTCCGTTGATATCTTTCTTTAGACTAAGACATCAAGGCATGTAGATTCAATGATGCGATGCTGAAAAACGGTAACTTAACAAACTTAACATGCCCGACTCATACGCCATGAAAAATTGAGGAGGTTGATTTTCTGAACTTGCATCTCTGTACAGCGCGATTACCCAAAGCATCTGCTGCCGATGTCGATTAGGCAAATGTAAAATGGTGTTGGCATTAGAATGTTGGTCGCGTGCCCACCTGCCCAGCTGGGGAGACACGCCTTACAAGCCTGATGCCTGCTTGTCTGAATTATCAACATTTTGTGGCCATGATTGGACTAGATTGGACAGGGCTGCCAAGGGATGATCAAAATCGATTGACTCGTCCCATATCAGTTACAGCTCAACAGATATGATACGGGACCGGAATTGGCTGGGTTTTTCGTTTCAGAAACGCCAAGACACTACCTCAGCTCCTAGGACAAGAATACACCCATCCGCTAGGCTTAGTTCAGGGGAAGATCCGCGTTCATTTCAATAAATTCACAGTCTTTCATTAAAACCAGGGGCTTTCATCATTCCTTGTTGCTTCTTCGTCTGATCCGAGAGTCTGACTTATCATCGTTGTTGATGAGCTCTTGGGTCACGGCGCCTTCGCCACTCAGAAGATTTTGCCATGTCGCCCTCTTAGACAAACCCACCCTAATTCAACTCTAAATAGCCACTCAGAAATGTGATTTCCGATTCGTCTCTTGTAAAGATCATTTATGTGAAGAGCCAGCCCCATTCCATCAAACGCCAAAGGAATCCATCTCGACAATCGTGGTACAGACATAACAATCCTATCAGCATCGCTTTTGCAGAGTCCTGAATTAGGTGGTCTCTTTACTCGCACTTGGCCTACTATTCTTCTTTCCACTTACAATCCCAATATTGACATCGACCCCCGGACTCATCGTTTCTCAATAGTCGTGGTACTTCATTACCACGATAGCAATCACGGATAGCTTCAACCGCCATGCATCTTGCCGGGCGAGCAAGAGAGGACGAAGAAGCCCTTTTACCTCAACCGTACCTAGTGAGAATCTCAAAACCAAGCGGCCTGGGCTGGGAAGGCCTTCGTGCAGTCTCCTTCAGAAAATGCATCGCTTTCATGAAGCCAAGCTTTTTGTCGAAGAGAGCACAATTGGAATCAGAGAAGAGTATGTCAGCGCCGAAGAAATATTCGACGGAGTATCTTGATGGCGTTAGAGGTGTGGCTTCGTTGATTGTCTTCATACTGCATTGGAGCCATATTCCGTATCCCTCAGTCAACTCAGGATGGGGCTATATGAATAACAATTCAATACTCCTCCTTCCATTCATTCGAATCGTCTATTCCGGGGCCGCAATGGTATCCGTCTTTTTTGTTGTCTCTGGATTCGTGTTATCGCATCGCTTCGTTCAACGCATGCATCGCCGGGAATTCGGTGAGCTATCCACTGGATTGACATCTATCACTTTCCGGCGTGTCATCCGACTATACCTTCCTTCTCTTGTCTCTAGTCTGATGGCCTTTATCTGCGCATGTGTTGGAATTGTCAACGTGCCGAGGAAGGTCGAAGGGAAGCCGTTCAGCCATGGCGTGGCAGCGTACCTCGACTTTCTTGACAGGGAGTCCACTCCATGGGATTGGAACGCGGAGTTCTTCGGGTTCTACAACCCTCAGCTATGGTCAATCGCCGTGGAATTGAGGGGATCGATGGTGGTCTTCTTGATGATTGTCGGTTTAGCTAGAAGCCGGACTTCTGTTCGTCTGCTGGTGGAAAGTATTCTTGTGGCGCACTGTTTTGGTCACAAGCGCTGGGATGTTGCCCTCTTTCTATCAGGTATGATGCTCGCTGAACTTGAAATCCTTCTCAAAAAGCCCGTACATCCGCCGCGTCGAAGGTTGGTCAATGTACTACTAGTTCTTACGCTGTTGCTCGGCGTATTTCTCTCTGGATATCCTCGGGATCATCCAACGAAGACCCCCGGTTACATGTGGTCCGCACATGTATGGCCGTATACAGCGTATCGTCGACGATTTTGGCTGGCAGTAAGCGCAATTCTCATTGTTGGCCCTATGGCATTTTTACCCTCTGTGCAATCGTTATTCTCAACCCGCCCAGCTCGGTACCTTGGGCGTATCAGCTTCGCACTCTACCTAGTTCACGGTCTTGGAAATAGGACAATCGGCAAAGTTCTATTAAATGGCTGCTGGGATTACATAGGAAAGGATGGATTCTGGCCATACACCATCAGTTTTATCGTCTCAACAACGCTATATTTCCCTGTCGTTATCTGGGCTTCTGACATCTTTTGGCGAGGTGTTGACATGCCTTCAACAGAATTTGCGAGATGGATTGAACGGTTGTGTGCGGCACGGGAGTGATGGACGTCAAAACAAGGAATATTTCAAAGTTGATGTGGGTTTCACTCTGGGGTTCTAGTATAATTTAGAGCTATACCGATGATATAAAAGATTAGACGCGAGGGATAGCTCTTAGAAATTGCCTCGTTGGTATGTTGGCTCTAATATAACGAGTCGATATCACACCAAAAAAGTCTGGCTGATCGATGAAGGTTGGGTCTGTCAATGAATTTATTTAAAGTATTCCGTTCCATTTAGAGATATCTATCATTTTGAATACCTGTCATCCCTCATAGTCTGCGATGAAGAGTGTATAGATTGTGTATGTGTTAAGGCTGGCTACAAATATCACGGATAACACTGCAGGCGAGTAAGTCAATGATATCTAACCTTCCAAATTTGAAAGGGTATCAAATTTAAGGTAGAATTATGGCCATGAAATCGAATTTCGCTCGTAATGGTTATATCGTACATGTATTGGCGGCCTGTCATAACTTGGAATCCCTCGTAGCAAATTTCTTCACAAAACCGATCACACGATCAAAATAGGCGGCAGTTTCTTTCAGTGTAACTCCAGAATAAAAACCATGAGGGAGACCTTTATACGTATATAAGTCGGTTGGAACCCCAGCAGCCTTAAGTGCTTCGGCATATGCTATGCCCTCGTCACGAAGAGGATCCAAGCCCGCAACATGAACAGCTGACAGAATTATCGTTAGCATTCAACGTTTGTGAAAATAAAGCAACAGGGTGAGTTTTATATACTGACCTGCAGGAGGAAGGCCATGTAGGTTAGTGCAGAGCAGAGGGGAGTGGAATTCATCTGGCCCTGGATTTTTCCCAACATAGCAGTCCCAGAAGAACTCCATTCGAGGAGTGTCGACGAGTGGTGCCTTAGCATTCTGCACGTAACTCAATAACTCATATCTCTCTTTCTTAGGAACGCTCCCGAAGTATTTTGGGTGGCACGTAACGGGGATGCTCAAAATCTGACCGACAATACCTGAGAGCCTCTCGTTCCTTGCCTTGATAGACAGAATTGCCGCCTTATACTATGTTAGAAAAATCCATGACAATTCCACATTGGCCCATATGACCGTTCTGCTTACCAAATTCCCGCCGGCACTGCAACCAGCTACAACTATCTTCTCAGAATTGATCCCTAGCCTACCGGCATTATCCTTGCACTGTATAATGTTAGAGCTCAAGCCGGAATCCGGAGTTCTTGTCTAACTAACCCATCTCAATGCGTCAAAGGAGTCATTCAAAGCGTACGGAAAGGGAAATTCGGGTGCCCTGGACCTTGTATCAGTAGCCGACTCAACACTCAAGCATATATGAACTGACATGCGATAGTCAACGCTCACTACAATCACATTTGGCAAAGCGCCAAGATACAAATTCTCGGCCTCCTCAGTTTCGTGTGACCCCACAGTCCATCCACCTCCGTGCATTCTGAATACCAGTAGAGCATTGGGGGACGGCTTTTTACATTTCCAAATCTTCAGCTCGACCCATGTTCCGTCTCTAACGGGAGCTTTGATGTACGAGATGAAAACATCTTTGCCAGGTTTCGGGCAATTTTCGGGAATAGCAGGCGGTGCTGTCTTGAAGACATTCTTCAAATCTGCCATTGAAATGTCGCTATTCCAAAGACCTTGCATGCCGTCCTCGAAAGGCTGGAAGACTGACGTATATGCTTCGGCGCCCTCGGAGAGATGGCCATTCTTAGGGCCTGGCTTGAAGTTTGGGTCTAGGTCGACATAATCCGGCTTCGACTTGAGGAACCCCATTTTGAAATGATTTTGAGTAGGAGAAACACATAAATCGAAGATTGCAGAGCATCCAAGAAAACAGTACTAGGTCAGGAACATCATAAGGGGTTAGGCTATTAAGAACCTCGACAAGTTCTCGGGTTGCTCTGACAGACCGAGGGCTTCCCCACATGTACGCAAGGTACTGCACTTTAGCATACAGGGTACCCGGTAGCTTTTGGATATTATGTCCAATATTCGAGCAGGAATATACCTGAAGCGCGCTGGACAAGCCAAATGTCCCACTTGTAGTGACCTACTTAGGGTATCTTGCTGATAAGCTAAACCGCCTGTGCTTAGCGTTTCCCATCTTCGGGGTAGCACTACCGCAGTCGCGGGTAATGTCATCCGCTCGACAACCACGGCATCTAACTCCGTTCCCGAGTCTAAGTGCATTGTATCCTACTTTCGCCATGCTGAACCTCGTCATTCAATTGTGCATGGAACTGGACTCTCATTCACTCTTGAACATTACTCATTTGTAATTAAATGACACTATTTGCACGTAATGGCTACCAATGACGAGGGTCGCCAGGACTAATAAGATTCGAAGACTCAGTACCATCCTCCTCAGCACCGCCAAAGTGCACAGCATCCAATTCTATCTCCGCTTCCTGCATAAACTTATGTACCTGAGCTGTCTCGAAGTTTCTCGAAGGTGTTCGTCTCGCAAATAGCCAATCTAGCTCCTCATACGTTCGGTCTTTCGTTTCGGGTAACCGAAAGAAAGCCCAAAGGAAAGTAAGAAACGCTGTAGTGCCCCAGACAAACCCAGTAAAGCCTTTCAGGTTCAGCTGCGCCGGATTCATGAAATATGGCTGAATGACATTTGCAATCATGGAAGCTGCGTAATAGACGTTGCGGGCAAGGCAAACCGTCTTCTGTCGTAATCTTGTAGAACCGACTTCGGCTGGTAAAGCCCAGCCAAGCTGTCCGACGGATAACTGAAAAGTGAACGTCCATGCCAGGGTAAGAAATGCTTGGGTCATGCCGACGGCACGATTCTCAGTCTTGAAGTTCAAAAGACCAATGATGAAGAGGATCATACACATTGTAAACATGCCATAAAGGTATATCCTCCTGCGGCCGAAGTTCGGCATGAGTGTGAACCAGTTAACCAGGGTGCCTAGAAAGGCCATGGCAGTACCGGCAGTGTTCAGATTGTAAGTCTGATCGGTGGATAGTCCAACTTGTTGGAAGAAATAGGTCGAATTGTACGCAAAAGCGGAGCCTGACAGAACCTGGCCAGCGAACGCTACACAGGCTATTTCCGTCCTGCGACGCTCGGTGCCACGGAAGCAATCCCAGTAACTGGTCCCTGGAGTGAGTCTTTGTTCGAGATTGTTGGTATGGACAATATCAGCAAGCGCAGCTTTGACATTGATGTTGGCACTGCTGCGTTGGAGACGACGCAGGGATTTCTCAGCTTCGCCTAGATCGCCCCGTCGAACTAGGTACCAAGGGGACTCTGGAGCAAAGGTGAGAATGGGAATGATCACTACCGGCCACGTCCACTGCAAGGCAAATGGTATTCGATAAGCCCATTCATCAGTGCGATGCACAAGGCCAGCAAGCACACCTGCAGCGATCAGTTGCCCGATGATAAAACACATGTTCGTGTATGATGTGAGATACACCCGGAGGCACATAGGTAGGACTTCAGACGCATAGGCCGGAGCCGACGATGCAAAAATGCCCCATGGCAACCCGCAAAAGAGTTCGCCAATCATAAGAACAATAATGTTAGGAGCGAAGAAGGTTAGGAAAATGGTAAAAGAGAGGCTCAGCAAAGCGCAGAGAAGAACACGCTTCTGGCCAAATTTATCAACTAGGTGGCCGTTGAGCAACACGCCGAAGAAGCATCCAACAGCGGAACTATTCCCCAAGGCCGCTTGCCATGCTGCAGAAAGTTGATGTTGACCATGTTCATCAATATATTGTCCATACTTCTCAGCAAAAGCCGGGTAAGCGTAGAAATTGCCGATCCTAGTTGAGATAAATGTGAGCTCGTATCATCTCAAATGGCTGTCATCATCTTACAAGATGGTATCATATCCTTCCATAATCACACAAGTGGAAGCTATGAGACACCAGAATATAGCCATTGGATAAGCATTGATGGCCTGTCTTAAAGTAAGAGCATGCTCCGCCTCAGTATGCTCTCTTGCTCTCGCCTCAATGACATTTGCATTTAGTGAGCTTTCTGAGTGTGGAGAGCGAGCAGGTGCAAGTTTCGTTGCAGCAGAATACTCCTTGCCATCGGCCAGATCATCTTCTGAGTCTTCCTCGGGGTCCGAGAGGAGAGCGAACCCTTCCTCAGACTCTTCATCCAGTGACTCTGATGAGGACCTGGGCGCACCGGCGCGCCCTCTCTCTTCTTCGTCGGAAACTCGCGATGAAGACATAGTTGGATGATGTAGTGCGTTCACCTAGCAATATCCAACGCGGCAAGCCGTTGTAGCTGTAATTTAGTTGACGCTGACCCCGTGCTGGAGCGACATTCACTTGGTGAAGTGACTGGTCGCAGCATCAAGTCAACAATGACATCCGTGGCTACCAGATCGCTCAAGCTCCTTCGATTCGTGGTTGAGATGGGAAAAGCCAACAGTGATAGTCTGACAAGGGGAGTGCGGCGCGGTGTACCCGTTCATCCCGTTTTAAGGTGAGGCTTGTGAATCCATTGTGTCGGTAACAACGGTCGTCATTCATCATCACAAAAATGCGGGTCGGAATAACGCGTTTGGCCAATCACGTGGCGCTCATCTTCATCCGCCTGAGCATCAAGATTACAAGGCGTCGTGCAATCTCATGTAAGCCTTTTCACTTTCTAAGTACAATCCAGACCGTCTTCTGGAGATTAGAACAAATTCAGACATAATATTGTGCCCACCTCTAGAGTTTATGGCTTAGAGTGGTGTCACGAGGAGTTCACAAGACCCGACTAGGCCCCATCATGAAATTTACGGCTCTTGCTTATATTAAATAACGGTGTAGTTGGGAATTTTAAATAAATTCGTACTGAGTTGGGGGAGCAGGG